>NC_133229.1:870000-985000 GCF_040436345.1 Pagrus major
TCCGGCTCAGGCGCGGCTGATGACGGGAAGTCATTTGACCGTGAATATGAAAATGAACTGCAAAAGAGCCAGAGCTGCTTTTCCTGCGAGCCTCAGCCTCGCAGCAGACGGCTTGATTTGATCCAGCATTCGCTGAAATCAAGACAGCTTCACTTATTATGATCGATTTGATCATCGGGGTTCGAACATCTGTAGTTAGCCATGTGTTTTTAATAAACCAACCAATAGATTTACAGTTATCATTATGCTGACATCAGACTGATACCAGACAGAAAGACAAAAACTACATCCTGCTTTGAAATATCATGGGGTTTTTATAAAACAGTAACTCAAAGGCAGCTTACTTTTCAGCCACATTTCATCTGGGAATAGATTTCGCTCTAGTCATAGGAGGTAACAGGTGGTCATACATGTGTATTAAATGATCAGGTGAATGCTGACTGTTGATTGGCTGATTGTTACTGATCAGATGGAGGTCATATTGTCCCTCAGAAATGGAACTTTATGTAATATGATCGAGCTGATACATGATCAATAATCACCTGTGGCCTTTTCTAACCATCTTTAACTTTTGCGTGTAGAGTGTAAAATCTTAACCTACCCACCTGTCTGTCTAAATCTATCTAGTGGTGTGTGTTGATGTGTGTGTAACCCAATCTAAATACTAAACTGTGTGATGTTAGAAATCCACTCCTAACAAACTGTCAAACACAAACTATTCTGGAGAGAAACGTGGTGTAAAAATGCTTTCATGTGTCTCCTGCTGTGGCTCGTCTTCATGATCACTCATGAAAACTAAAACTCGTCCAGTGTCTGTAAAGCCTTTCTCTCATGGTGTCACACTGATCATATTCAAAAGTGTGGAAGTTAGCACAGGAAAAACAAACAGAGGCAGTTGTAACATAAATGCCTCAGCGACATGTCTTATTTTAAAACCATAATCCAAGAAATACAGCAGGTGGGACGGTTACTGTATTAGGAACATGTGGCAATTATTTTAAATTATACAATTATTATTTTAGGGAAATTGAAATGTAATTGACATGTTCTATCAATCAAATGTATAGCCTCAAACATTTACCTTATTGTTGAATATGTATACTGTTCAACAAGATATAAACATGGCTTAAAGAAAAAAATGATGCATTTCATCATTCTACAGTTAAAAACCTGCACATGGTGGGCATTTATAATGTAGATAGCTTCAGTATTTTGAGTTTTAGATTTGACTAATACATATTTAAAGGATTCAGCATTTCACTTCCCAGATGTCAGTGCTGGCAGTTTAAGACATGATATGTACAAATGTAACTTTATTTGTTCAGTTAAAGAGACCTTCATTTTGTGTGAGAGTGCTGCAGGCTCGTTCGTTGGGCATTACAAACACCTTTCTTTCAGTTTATTGTTGGTTTTTGTTCTCCTTTATAAGAAAGATAAAACACAACCTTGAATCTGGACGTTTTTACTGAAGGATAATATGACTGCCACGCCTTACCACACCGAGCTGCCGCCCATGCCACAGGCACGGACAAGTTAATATATCTCACACCCATGACTGAAGGACCTGAGTGTCTCATTATATACTTTCATCTTACACTGGGCAGCAAGACTTCTTTTAAAGCTCTTAACTGGATGATATATTGATAGTCCATATGTTGTCATTACTGCTCTTTGATTAAATGTAGAACCTGACAGCCGTTTAATACTCTGAATCTATCTGACTCTTTCTGTTTTTCCACGTGCTGAAAAGTGATTTAGTTAAAAGCCTCTCGTAGTTGTTTTCCAGATGAAAGCCTTCTGAGAAGCTGACCTGGAACGGCTCTGTCGTGTCGGCACATTATCAGTCAGATAGCTCCTATTGTTGGTCAGCGCGTCACTCTGAAAAAGGGCTGCCCTTTCCTCTGTATTGTATTGTAGACTTTGGCCTTAAGTGACAGCTTACCCAGTGTCAGTTTACTGCCAGATAACAGCCTCGGCCTGGCCCCTTTTTTTTGCTGGTGGCCCTGCGGAGCCTCTTTTTAAACCCTGCTGATCATTTCGCACTGCTCCAAGAGCTAAGCCCTCGCCAAACAGAGCCCAACTTGCCCCAGTCACAAAAGCCTGATCCACCGGATTAGCTGGCCAGCTAATTTCACTTCTTTCTGTGAGGTCCTCAAATTGCGGGAGTAGGATCTGGCAGAGAGGAGCCCTGGCAGACATAACATGGATGTGTGGTCCTTTAAACTCACTGCACTGGGGGCCAAAAGCAATCACTCAATGCTCCTGCACATCTTTGAACCTAATGCAGTGTTTGGAATCATTCTCTCTTGGTAACGTCACACCCATGCTTGTCATTTTCCAGCCTGTGGGATGGAGCGATTTCACATGATGTTTGATCTGACAATAACATCCAGACACGGATGGGATAGTGATGATGTCAGAATAATTTTGCTGCTTCCTGTTTAACTTTAGAAATTCTCTGAATGAGTGGAGATGCTGTTTAATATTTGATGCACTCATTGTTTTCCCCATGTACTACTGGTAACACATTATTTTATATATCCTGGATTACCCTATTAATGTCCTTGGAAGAAACTGATATGTGTCTGTAATTTCTTACAGTGAAATCTGGTACCAGTTACAGGAAACCAGAGACAATGTCCACTTGATACATTTCTATTAACTCCAATTAATTTCATTTAAATACATATCATAGTCTTCATCAGTGGACAGAGTTGTAATGGAGATGGTCAGTTGTGACGCAAGCATGGAAACTTTTGATAATAACATTTTTTTTTGTAATAACTATCTTGAGGATCCAGAATGAACTGTCATGCTCATGCCATGTCCTGTTGACACGGTGTGTCATGTTATTATGTCCACTGCCAGTGTTCTTGTGAAATCATTTGTCTTTCTGTGTGTCTGTAGACACAGAGAAATCCCACCAGAACCAGCTGGATGAGTCCAGTGCTGAGGACGGCTCTCTGAAGAAGAAGCAGCGGCGACAGAGGACTCACTTCACCAGCCAGCAGCTCCAGGAGCTGGAGGCCACCTTCCAGAGAAACCGTTACCCTGACATGAGCACCAGAGAGGAGATTGCAGTGTGGACCAACCTCACTGAGGCACGGGTCAGGGTGGGTATGCATAACTCTGCCATGATGATCCTGGAATCGAGAAGCCTGGTCATGTTGTCACTACAGCAGTTTATTTTAGAGATGAGGTTCTCCCCTCTGATTGAAATTAGCCAAGTGTAGTTATTGGTTAGCATGAAAGCCTGCAGAATAATGTAGCACTGTAACATGCAAATAATCTGAAAAAGATGGAAAAGTCAGTCTGTTGTATACCAGTCTACGGGCCCTGACACATCAGGCCAACGGTCAGCCATAAGCCAATGTGGGGGTAGTTTTAGTGGTCTGTCCCGCACAATGGGCACTAGTTGGTGCCTGCTGACAGCTCTTTGGCCAACTGAACCTCTTGAGCCTGTCACTATAGTATCCATTTCCTGCAGTTTCTCCTTATTTTTCACCTCCGCCTCTTTGCCAGTGTCATTTTTACAAGGTAATTTATTTGTCATTATACAACATAGGGTTGTATAACAAAATGAAAGTTTGTAAACGCCTTCATGCTATGCAAATTACAGAACATATATACAGTTATTAATATACAAATATACATAAACACATAGTTCATCTTTTGAATCTGCATCAAGGTGAATGTAAGCTGCAGCAACAAGATGGTGATGATAATCACCATCAGCGTCCACCTCTCCGTGTCCAGCTATAGTCCTGCGCTCTGTCAGCTCAGATTACGGTCTTGATGTTGTGGTGGAGACAGGTCTCTGTGGGCACAGCAGTGTCTGATTTCACGTTGTTTGGCCATTTCTTGTCCATTTTGTCCTTTTCCTGTGACCAGACAGGAGCAGCCTAAACCAAGCTGGATTAGCATGGCTTTTAGTCTGACTCGCTTCCTCCCTCTTCCTCCAAATGGTCAGGTTGGATGGTTGAAAGACACCACGCCATGATGGTTTCAAAGTCCGCTGCTCCTAATCCAAAACATCCACTTTCTTTTCCAATCACAATGAGAGTATTTCTGCTATAGGCAATACGTGTTTCAGCTATAAGGCTGAAACAAATTAAAAATGTAGCATAATTTGCAACTTTTCATCAGACATATTCTTGATTAGGGCAGTGCGCTGTTGCCTCACAGCAAGAAGATCCTGGGTTTGAGACCCGGCTGGGGGCCTTTCTGTATGAAGTTAACATGTTTGCGTGGGTTCTCTCTGGATACTCCGGCTTCCTGCCACAGTCCAAAGACAAGTGAGGTTAATCGGTCACTCTGTATTGCCCGTAGGTGGGAATGTGAGCATGAATGGTTGTATGTCCCTATATGTCAGCCCTGTGATGAACAGGCGACTAGTTGAGGGTGTACTCCGCTGCTCGGCCATTGTCAGCTCGGATCGGCTCCAGCCCCCCTCGACCCTGCAAAGGATAAGCGGTTATGGATAATGAATGAATATTCTTGATTAGAAGTGGCTATATAATAGTAAAAACGGTTTGTATATCCGCAGTTCTGAGTCCTTCCCTCGAGCATGAACAAAGAGAACAAGAACAAACACATTTTCCACTTGTACCCAATGGATGTAGGCAAGAAATGTATTGACCACATGCTCCTAGTGGATGAAGTCTTTCCATTTTGGTCCAGTGTCCAGTCTGTGCACAAGCTCCCATCAAGGTCATAATATGTCATTGTTATGTTTACAGTTGTTTCCGCTGTCCCCAGTCGCCAAAATAAACAAATAAATAAATAAATACATAAATCCATTTACACATGTTTAAAGCCTTTTAGGTGCTTTAATGATAGAAGGGATTGAGATTTCTGTTATGTTCACTTAAAGGTGCATATAGTAAAATATTGCCAGAATTCGAAGGTAGCTCCAAAAATATAAGGGCAGCATATCACCAGAGTAACTGACAACTGCTGCTCTTTGCTAGCCATCCTTGGCTGTAGCTAGCTCCCATTAGCTAATTATCTAATGGCTCAGATAGCTGTGGAGGCAGTGGTCCTAGAGTTTGTCTGGACAGAGTCACCACAGGCAACAGGGCTTAGCTCAACCGTGTTAGCAGCCTGAGAGTGGACAAGGCTGGACCGCAGACTGGGACTGGACACAGCCTGTGAGAGTGACGGAGTTCAGTTTGAAGACAGCGGACACAGTACAGAGGTGATTTATCTTCAGTAAACATCTCTGCAACACAGTACATAGACGTCACTGACAGAGCGTCAGCACTGATGTTTCCTCAAACTCTGTTCATAATGTTAGTTCAGTTTATATGTTAAAACTAAAATGATATCTCACATATCGCCCCTTTAATGCTGTTACTAACCCAAACTTTTAGCAGTTTAAAAAAAATCTTTCAATCTGGCTGTAACCTAACACAACTAGGGAGAAAATAGAGTATAGATAGAAAATCTTAGGTTGAAAACCAGTGTAATATTATTGTGAAAAACCAGTGACCATGTGCTGAGCTCTGAAATATTCCATTATCATTGTTAAAGTAAAACACTGGCTGGTCCCACCCTAACAATTTTGTTGTGATAAGATAAGATAATCCTTTATTAGTCCCACAACAGGGAAATTTGCAGAAAATTATGATTCCTTAATGGTTACAAAATATATTATTTCATGTCCTATGGAAGATGTTTTATTCCCCTCTACCAAAGCTTCAGCTCACACACTATGAGCACTTGAATGTCAAAGGTGCAGCAGTATGTGCCCACGCCCAGTGGTTTGGTCACTGTAGCTATATGGAGTAGGAGGACACACATTCTGATGGATGACAATACAATCGCTGGCCTGCCTGACAAGTAATGGATCAAATTAATGTTGGCTGGATGAAAGGTCACATAGCATGCACTCTTGGTTGTTATTTTGAAAGGACAACAGACTACACATTGTTCCGTCCTAATGTCTATCAGTGGCCTTTCTAAACCTTGCATGCAGGCAGATTCCTACATGCCAAAAATACTTCACCTGTCAGCTTGATTCATGTCATTTGTCAGAGGGCTGTAGTTCATCAAAGTTGGAGCCTGGCGAAACATATTGATAAGACACAGTTGTATGCTGTACAGACTGTAAAGAACTTTGAAGCCAATGTGAGGTTTATGATTTCTGGCTATTTCTAGCCCTGCTACTTTGAGATATGAGCAAAAGGAGCTATAGTAGTATAGTTTAGTATGAGCACAAAGTACAGCTGAAGATGGTAGGAACGTCATGACACCAGTAATATTTGGACATAATGCTAGATGAAAAGAGACATATTACAGTCAAGACATTTCAGTTTGATCTGGACGATTTTAATTTCATGGTGACAGTAGAGGAAAAGTCAGTCAAATATTTGCACCAAATTTCAAGATTCGACCTTCTGGTAGTGCTAGATTAAAAGCCAAGAGATCACCAAAGTCAGTAAGATTCATCCTCTGGGAGCCATGAATATCTATACAAAAGTCCAATATTTGTTAAGTTATTTCATTCTGGACCAAATTAGTGGCCGGACCAAGCAACCAACATTACAGCAATGTCACTAGAACTAGTGAGAATGGTACTAGTACATTGTACAGTGTTACATATCTTCAATGTAGATTTAAGTGAGTGATAGTAGATCAAAGCTGACCAAAGCATTTTTTAATTTGTAAATAAAATTCAAAATGTAATCAACTCTTTAATGTGAAAAACCTGTGTTTACAAACAAATTTAGGTGTAAAAATCTTTCAAAAGCTCTCTCAGCTTTTAGTTAAATAAATCAACTACCAAATTTCAAGGAAGGAAATATTTTTACACCTGTTTCCATTGTTAAACCTTCTGAATTCAAGTTTCTGTCTTTTACCAAACATAAACGAGCTTAATCGCCTCATTAACTCATCATAAAACACACCAAATTCAAACTTAACAGGAATAAAACAAGAAATCAAACTCATTTGTCTTGTCCAAATAAATTTACAGAGTAAGATGTGAAAATATTCCGGCTCTACACACCATTTTCACCTGCTGCTGATGTCTGACTCTCTCTTAATGCCTCTCCTGTCCTGACAATTTATTTACATCAAACCATTTCTTCAATTCACAGTGAATTTCTTTAATGAATTCAAATATGGAACTATCTATAAAAAGAGACATATTTCACAGAAAATCCCTCAACAGAAGTTTGTGGTGGTGGCAGTGGTGTGTAGCCTCCAGCCTATTGCAGCATGCAGGGTGTGAGGGCGGGACCAGGTTACATTGCTATCTATGCTCTGCTCTGTGTCATGAGGTGTAGGACGGGGTGAGCTACACACACACAGAGCAGAGAGGTAAACCGTGGCGAGGATGAAGCGTGTGATTCGGCTGAATTTACATAAAATCCAGCATTGTGGCTTCTTCCTGCGGGGGTGTGCTGAGGTGTGGGCATGTCTATTTATGCTTTAGAACATAACTGCAATGAAACCATCAGAATTTTTTTTTCTTTGCTTAGTTCTGGTAACACAGCTCCCTCTTGTCAGTCACTTTCCTGCTGCTATTATTGACTCATTGGTCTTATGGACTCAGGGAGGAGGGGCCAATTGTAAAGTTTATTTTATTCTCTCACAAACAGCAACCAAGCGGCAAACTCTTCTGAGGAAGGTAATGTGGATGTAGGAAAAACTGCAGTTCCTCGAAAGGCCCCTTGAGGCTGAATCCAAAAGTGAGTCAATCCACAACAACTGTAGGGGGGTAAATTTTTATAGAATTCACTCCTTTTAATTATATTAGGGCTTAAAATTACCCATAATTAGGGACGTGGCTACTTTGTGTGACAGGTAGCATAGACATGCTGTCTGCTCGGCTTCACCCTAGCTAACTGCAGTCACTGAACTTGATCTCTCAGCTGTATTTATGGTGTTGGTGCCTTTTGGAGAATTTTTAATGCAGATACCAGACAAATAATGTCTCTTGCTGTGCAGTTAATTGGACTAACAGACCGGAGTGAGGGACATACACCTGTCTTTTGGATTAACGAGCGACTCTGTTGGCGTTAACAGGCAGACAGCAGCTCAAGCCGGCGAGCTTCTGGATCCCGGGAGTCGAAGAGAACACAGTTTTTTTCTTAAACTTTTGGGAATAGAAATGGATTTATCTTCACTTTTGAGCCACAGAGGTGCTGAAATACATTGTAATATACAGTAACTTGATTGATTGAATGCTGAACGGAGGAGAAATGTATCTAACTTTACTTTAGCTACTGTACAGAGAAGAGATGGGGAAAGGAAAAGACCCTGCCAACAGAAAGAGAGTGTGCCTGTTGTTGCTCGCTATCTTGCCGTCAATGTACAGTTAAGTATTTGGTCAGATTGGGATGAATAAACCACAAGTAACGTGAAGTGCTAATCTTTGTGTGTACACAGATAGTTCTTTAGCCGTAGCTTCAGACAGGTGTGCTTGTTAAACGAATTAGGCTGGCTTCAGCTCCACCCACACTCCACCTGTTTGCCCATTTTTGGTTAGCCAGGAGTTAGGCGAAGTCAGGTATTGCCAAGATGGCGACGGCCAGTACCACCCACTGTAAACTTCATTCTCTCTATGGGCGGAGTCACAGTGGCCACTTTCCACTGTTTATACAGTCAATGATCACAACCGACAAGTTCTGCATATTACCTGTCTTTAACTAATTTCACGTTTTTTTTACACTATTCTCCAATTGTTATTTAAATTCCTCCGAGAACAGAAAAGTTTGTGTCATCTGCAAATCAGATACTTTTGAACCATCTGGACACTGTACAGAGCTCTTTAAATACAGAGTAAAGAAGTACAGTTTACTGTCAAAGACTGACACACAGAAACATATTGCCACCTGTAATGAGTAACAAAGCCATAAATGGGCTTATCATATATTTATACATTTTATGATAAATAGTGTCAAAGTTTCAGAAATACTGACTGAGCTGAATGATTAATTCTAAAACCATATTGATTATGGATCAAAATGTTACACCTCAATAAAATTGTAGTCTTCCAACAAATGTTTATTCCAGTACCTGAGAAACTATAGGAAGCAGTGAAAATCGTCTGTAATTAGCAACAAAGTTAACGTTTACACATTTTATATAAAAGAAATGACTTATCTCTCAGTCATTTCTTGTAGTAAAGACATCCATTTAATAACAATATTATCCATAACATTATTCATAATAATCTTTTTTGTTTACAAATGCTTCCTTAAAAACACATAATAAGTCACAATACACACAACAACAAACAACACATTCAGAGTACAGACAACAATAATGGACATGGTTCCAGGGTGAATGAGGTTTAGAATTTGAGCAAGTTATTACATTTGTAAATGTTGTTTGATGCTGCAGCAGCTCTCTAGCTTCTGTACGAGGGCACTGTGATGAACTCTTTAAAAACAGGATGAACCAGATCAGATTCATTTCTTTTGGCTTTTTGTTTTACCCGTGTTTTATATACATCCCAGTTGTTGGCCATGTTTGTTATTCTAGACAGTCGTCGGTGTTCTTAGTGCCCAGGTGCCCATACCACGTACATACATTAAAAGTTTAAACACTTTCAAGAAGACTTCTGTCAACAGTCTATAAAATTATATGATTCCAGTTTCCGGATTAGTTACAAATGCTGCGTTGCTTTTTACCCCCGCCAAGAGGTTATGTTCCTCAGGTGTTGGTTGGTTGGCTTGTAAGCAGGATTACAAAACAAAAGCTACTGAACAGATTTCCACAAAACTTGAAACCTATGCATGGATCTTGATGAAAAAATCAGGCGTATGTAGGTGGCTGGATCTGGCAGATTTAATTGTGTTTCATTTGATATTGGATTAGGCTCGATTAAATTAAAGGACCATGGCAGAGGTATGCACTACTAAGCGCCACGCTAGTTTAAAAATGTATTCTGTATTGGCTGTGAACTTAAAGTGCATTTGTACTTCATTACGTATTTCAACTGCTCTTCAACGGGCTGATCATTAATCTGAACAGGTGAAAATAGTGACTGGTATTGTGGTGACTCATCATAACCAGCTAATTAAATTATCTTTGTCTTCACTGGGACCTTGGAGCTTCAAATGTTCAGACATGTTTCAGTCATCCAGAATACAGTCTGCTCTCTTTTCTGACCTTGAAGTCAGTCAGCCATAGACAGGGAACATTCTCTAGACCCCCTATCATCAGAATGCTCTGAATGCTTGATTGAATTCATATCAAGTGCATATCAGTGCTTTTCAGAGAATCATTTGACTGTTTCCCAGAAGACATTATAAACATGGCTGCAGACGAGTCACTGAATAACCTTGACATTCAGCCTTTTCCACAAACCTTCAAACAACATTGCCTCTGAGTCACAGTAAAGATTGGGTAGCTTCTGTCCTCTGGCGTGGGGTTTCCCCTGCTGTCACTGAGTGGGATGGAAAAGTCAGAGTCATGCACTTTATACTCAACATATTAATGGTCAACAGCATTCTGTTACAATAATAACAGAGGATTGGATGATACACAGCATGTATGCCAAGGCAGCAGAGAGACGGCAAAGTATCAACACAGGATAGGCCCGTAAAGGTTTTACAAGGATTAAAGAGATAAAACATTTGATACCAAATTATTTTAATGTAAAACAAATACATGAGTGTCAACAAATGACCAGCAGACTTCTATAACAACTGTCCTCAAATCTTTCTGCATCTGAAAATGAAAGGTTTCTGAGTGATTCAGAGTAAAAGTTTGTTCACAACTTCACGAGAAAAACTTGGTGCAGTTTTCATTTCTAAAAACCCACAAATTTTTCACTGAAGCTTTAATCCACTTCATATCCTCCAAATATAGGATCATCAAATGACAAATGTGAAGATTGCTCTCCCCTGACATTTCTTTCATTGGGATCTCACTATTCAAATAAGTCAATGATTAGTTTTAATAAGCCTTGCTTAATATGACTGTTTGATGATACACTTCAAGTTACTTTTTGGGATCATTATGTCTTTCAAAAATTCAAGATACATTTGCACACAATATGACTGGAAGTGTTTGAGAGGGGTTAGGATACTCTGACTGGATGTGTTTTAGAATTAGACTTTATTGACTCCTGAAACTTTCTCATAGTTAGAGGTAAAGTCATTTGAAAATCAGTCATTCTATTTTTTCCTTGTGTGCAAAAATAACACTAGTATGAATTATGGCTTTTTTAGAGAATTAGAGGCTTTTTAAACATTTCATGCCTTATGATTGACAAGTGAGTAAAATGATTCACTCCACACACATCAACATCACTGACAGCTCACTGGAATTTGTCAAATTTTACTTCACAATTCCCCTCACCTGTCACTGCCATTTTTCATTTTCAAACTAATCTTACCCTTCTATCCCTGAGCTCCCAGCAGGAAAACACATCCGGGCAAGCTGTTGTGGCTGAGTGGGTTAAGTACAGGACTCTCGTTCAGGAGAATGGGGTTTAAACACATATAATTATACTGTTCACCTATTTTTTACACTAAGATCACTTGTTATTCTCTGTTTCTTTTCAGTTTTCTGTCACTGTTTGGTTAGGTTTAGTCAACTAAAATAGTAGGTTAGAGTTAGGAAAACATGGTCTGGGTTGTAATAGACCCTTTCACACCATTATGCATGTGTCTGAAAGGATAACTTCTCCCCTGTGTGTACTTTTCAAGTAATTTTCCATACTAAATGGGTATCCACAATTCATTTTAACCCTGCTCTACCTTGATGGATGCACTGTGAAAGGGTCTGTAATGACTGGCCTTGTCTTTACATATGCATATTACACATAAGTTTTATGTAACTTATACAGCTTAAACCGTTTTTTTTTTTTTTTTTTGTAGCAATATTTCTTAATTTTCCTTGTTGAAAGTTTTGGTTATTCCACATCAGAAATATCTGTACATGATCTGATACTGCTGTGTTGGTGTTGTTCCTGGAACATCATAATTTATGTCAGGGCCACCACTGAAACCAACCAATCACGTTTCTGTCACAGCTTGGCCATTCAGGAGAAATACAAACATGAGAGAAGTTATTTTTTGATACATGTGTTTAACGTTGTGAAAGGGTCTATTTTAACCCAAACCATAATTTCCTAAACCTAACCGAGTACTTTTGTTGCCTAAACCTGACCGAACAGAAAACAGGAGAAACTGAAAATAATAACCAAGCTTAGTGTAAGTAAATAAGTGAACAGTGTAATGTGTTCCAAACAGGATATGAAGCCCAGTCTCCTGAGTGAAAGTCCTGTACTTAACCAATTCAGCCAGAAGAGCTTTCTCCAGGTGTGGTTTCTGTCACTCTTTAGAACAGATGGCCCTGGAGCGGCATTATCATGATGCTCTTGGAGCAACACCAACACAGTGATATCAGATACACCAATATCTATATTTGTTTTTGCTCTGTGCTCCTCTTGCTAGTCTGAGGTGGGTGGGGCTCAATCAGAAAAAGGTGATGTCACATACTTTTGATCAAACCATTTTGAGTGTAAAACCTTTAACCTAAAAATACCTTTATATGTTATCTTTTTAAAAACAATGTGACTGTGCCTGTTTATTAAGTCATGCACATTTCATGTTGTCAAGAAAAACAAGGCTTTGAAGGCTTTTTAGGGGGCTTCAGAGGGTTCAACAAATAGACTGTACACACAAATTATTTTTCTCCTTTGGGCTTCTCTAGGTATGGTTCAAGAACCGGCGTGCCAAGTGGAGAAAGCGGGAGAGGAACCAGCAAGCAGAGTTATGCAAAAATGGCTTTGGTGCCCAGTTCAATGGACTCATGCAGCCCTATGATGACATGTACACGGGCTACTCCTACAACAACTGGGCCACCAAGAGCCTAGCAAGCAGCCCGCTCTCTGCCAAGAGCTTCCCATTCTTTAACTCAATGAATGTAAGCCCCCTATCATCCCAGCCTATGTTCTCCCCCCCCAGTTCCATCCCCTCCATGAACATGGCCTCGAGCATGGTGCCCTCAGCGGTGGCCGGGGTTCCCACTACGGGGCTCAACAACCTGGGCAACCTCAACAACCTCAACAGCCCCTCGGCACTCAACTCGGTAGCGGTGACTGCAGCCACGTGCCCCTACGCCACCACAGCTAGCCCCTACATGTACAGAGACACCTGCAACTCCAGCCTGGCCAGCCTGCGGCTCAAGGCCAAGCAGCACGCCAACTTCGCTTATCCGGCAGTGCAGAACCCCGTATCCAACCTGAGCCCTTGCCAATATGCTGTGGATCGGCCGGTATGAAGAAGAAACTCCAACAATGACCCCTGACCCCATTGACCAGTAAGTCCACAATTCCCCCACTTCTCATCTCTTCAGTTCCATCGCTAAGCTGCCAGATGTGCTGAAGACTGGCAAATCATGTGTTGATGGTTCTCAATGAGAATCATCTTCAAGACTGACAAGTAGACATGCCCAGATGGACCATGGCGCTTCAAAGGAATTCTCTCCAGTTTGTGAGACTTTGTTGCTGAACTGACCAACTGCTTCAAAGGATTTCTAAAGATTATTATCCATCATAATTTTTCCTTCTTTTGAACTGCATGATTAGAGTAAATGTAGAAACCAAGGCTTAATAAAACATGGATGCTTCAACTGGACTGGCGGTCAACATCTTGGCCCAAAATCATTAAATGTGATCTTTGCTACTATCACAGGAGAAGGGACCTGTGGTTGCAGTGCAGGAGAAAAAGAGGATGTATATAATGGACTTTTTTCTGTTTTGTATGTGACATAAGATATATGAAAATGTACTTTAAAGATGAGAAAAGCATGTTCTTCAAAAGCAAAGGCCCTAGATTGATGTAGCCCACTGTAAGCACATGCTTTAGGAACTTTACACTTTGTTGTGAATTCTTCTCCCCATGGATGGTCAAAGGTCAAAGGTCAGTTTGGGCGGGCAAGAGGAGGGCAGTCCTGTGAAGGGAACAAAACCTCAAGCAGTTAAATACAAATACATCAATTTACTCACACACATACCTGAATATCAGCAAGATTCTTAAAGTAAAACTCTAAAAAGCCATTGAATATATAGATTTGTGTGGTGTTATACAAAGGGAGTCCATGACTGTAAAAAATGTATGTAAGAGTGCAGTTGTCATAACAAAAACAAGCTTTTTTTCCTGGTGTAGCCTGCTTTGTCTCATTAAAGAACCAATTAAAGGATCTGTTTTTATGAACTACAAATGGACTTTGACAGTATGTGTCCTTTCATATCTCTGATCTATAGCCCATGGCATTAGTTGTGTGACGCCGGCCAAAACACTATGTTCTCACGACAATGACAGCAACGCCATGGAAACCCTGACTCACTTCCATGGCAACAATTAGGCAACGATGAAACAGAGTAGTAGGCTGGAGGGAGATATACAGTAGATGTTCCCGATGGCTGCTCTCTGATATGTTTGACCTCAACTCCGAGTGGTAACCGCAGGCTATCCAGTAACACAGCAGGAATTCACAGAGGCCGAGGCTGAAGCAGCGCCAGGATTACAAAAAGGCCTCAAGGAGCGAGGTGTCCCAGTGGAGCCACAAATGAGGGGTTAGCAGCCCATCAATCCCCATCAGCCCCCGCAACTGTTTATTGCTCTGACATTCCCTGTTGTTTTTTCTTGATGCTGATTTCTAGGTTCATTCTACAAAGTCACAGTTTCAGGTACATAGCTTCTATAAAATATCTTGTCATGGCGGTTAAATGTCTTAACAGTTAGACCGCTCAGCATTAAAACTGTGTTGCTAATACTAAATATGTCGGTAACACTTTATAATACACATTATTAGTGAATGAATGTTATTTAGTTAATAGTTGTTTCACTGTGAATATAAATGCTTTATAAAACATTCATTAACCCTCAAAGACCGAGGACACCTTTCGCCCCCCCCCCCCCCCCCCCCCCCCCCCCCCGTTCTAGCAGCCAGCATCAAGTGCTGAACATCATGTGATTCAGGAGAACCTGAAGTTTCAGTCTGGCTCTTTTGAAGTCCCAATTTTCCATTTGCTTTGTCTGACAATGTAATAATCCTATAGTTCATTTACTGACCATTTAGATGTGTCCATAAAAGTTCAGATAGTAAATGTAAAGGTTATCGAATCATATCAGAGGTGATTGAAGCAGAAGTATCTTTTTTCAGATAAATATCTGATCCATTGACTACGATCACTGCCCGTTGGCCCAGAGGAAGAAACTACGTGGGTTTCCTTGATGATCAATGCTGCAGAATGTGATGGTGTAATCACCTTCACTACAGAGTCCCTGAATGCCCAAACAAGACAGGTGTGATACCACTGAAAAGCTTAGAACCTCAACTCTACATGAGTTTGTAATATGTGAATAGGATCAGCAGTTCAAAAGTTATTATACATACAGAACAAAAGCTATTTTTCTGTCCAGGTCTTTGAGGGTTAAACTATGGCCAAAATATTGAAAAAAGGGATTTATGAATTTAAGGGGTTAAAAATAGTTAAAGCCTATTGGAGGAGCATTGTATCCTGATTTTAAAACTGAACTGACATACTTGCTGTGTTCCTTGTGTTTCACAGATTATTTCTGTACTGTGTACTTTTCCTTCCAAGAAATCAACATATTTCACTTGTTCTATAATAACAAGAACCAGTTCAGTACTCGTTTCATCAGACCTTTATCAAAACAGACTTTTCAGTAACACTGTAGAATACCTATCATTAATAAATGTTGAATTTAGAGTTAATTAAATCACATTGTCATTCGGTAAAAACGAAGCTGTTTTTGTTAGAACCTGACAGATACTGATGTCAAGAAGTAAAAAAAATCCTGATATTGATATAGCGACAGGTATTCTATACATAGAATATAAAAATATACATTTTTTGTAATGAATCCTCAAATATGGTTATCAAACACAAAGATATGAATGTAATGACGGCAGAATATTTGACAGTTAACAATAAACTTAATTGTTCATAATGACATCATTGTAACTGATAATTATAAATTACCCAAAGCAGCTAAAAAAAAAACAGTTTATACACCGATTCTGATCTGTGATATGTCAATATCAGCTGATCATATCAATCCACCAATACATTGGGTGGGCTCTAGTTTCTGTTTAAGGTTTGCCATTTGAGTCACAAAACTGATACATGCTTGTGTAGAGCCTGACTAAAAATGTCTCATTTGAGTAATTTCATGTAAGGAGTATCAAAGAATGTCAGTGTGGGAATTATCTATGTCATATGCAAGACTGATGTTATTGATTTAATTAACTCCATACACACATTTTTATTAATATCCACTAAATCCTGATTCAAATATTTTCAGGCTTCAGATGGATGTACTTCATTAGACACAGTGCAACAGTGCTGTATCAAATACTCCCTCGGGAAGAGAGAGGCCCTTCAAACTCTAACACAGGCACTGAGGAGCTTTCCAAATCAACTTGCTGATCTGACAGCAGCTATTCTCCTGGTGACCAACACACAAACCTATTTTTGTGGAGTGAGGTGAAGCGGTCACAGTATGTGCTCTTCACTGCCACACCACGCTAAAGAATCAATATTTCACTGGAGGGAGATGTGTGATGGTCCCTGATGTTTACTCACAGAGCAAAACTACAGCAAGCAAAAGGAGAGCACAAGAGCGTGGTCTGGAAAAAAATACAGGAGCAGAGGAAGTTCTAACGATTACCTCAGAGAACAGAGAGCAGACAAGACACAGTAAGAGATGGAGGAATTAGAGGTAGAAAGATTTGAAGGCGCATGCACAACTGTACACGACACAAGGTCTATTGGAAGTGCTTGTTCAATGATTCTTTTCTGTTGTTTTTTTCTTTACAAAGAACAAATGCAAACACTCCCCAGTAATAGCTTAAATATCGGATCATGTGACATATTTATTACATATGACCTTTAGATTATTAAAATCTATTACATCATGTTAAAAATAATGAAAAATAAATTAATTATACATGCAAAACATAAATAAGTATAATTGAAATGTATAACATGATGTTATTACTTAGGCCTTTTTTGAGTAACTTGTCTTTATGTTTCTTTTGCCCAAAGTAAAAAATATATGCAAATAAGACAATTTACACATACAAAGGGACAAGCCAGATTCATATAGACATACCCTAAAAGCTATAAGCTTATGTGATAATCAGTCTTAAGGGTGCTTCATATGTGAATCATTAAGCCTTAATAAACATTTATATCACTTTATAAAATTACAAGGTGTTTAAATAAAAATGCCAACATATGCAGATGCCTAACTGAGATGCAATTGTTTCATTGTTTACAGTATTAGCAGTATGATTTTGAGTATGAATGAGTCAAAATTTCAAAAGAATACATGTCATATATGCATGATCAGGTAATTTATATACAGTATGGCATTATTGCTACATTTTGTAAATCCTTTTATCACAAAGGCTTTTATCTCATACACAACTCATAAAATCTAATTATTGAGAAGGAAATATGCAATGGCCAATAAGTGCAAACACACTGCAACTTAACAAAACACATACAAATAGACGAAAACGTCTTCATCAATTTGACAACACATTCACATCATTTAGGAAACGTGCCTCTAATACACACAACACAAGCAAATACACAAATGTGCTGTAATTAGTTGTGTTGTGTGTAATTGATGAAGATGTTTTCCTAATGTGCTTGTTTTTTTGTCTATGTGCATGTTTTGTTAAAGGAACAGTTCATCCAAAAACTAAAATCCAGTCATCATCTCCTCCCTCCATGCTGATATAAAGTCAGGTGAAGTCTCGTAGTCCACAAAACTTGCAGCATTCTACTAAACAACTGAAGTAGCTGGAGACTTGATTTAAAATGGAAAAACAACCAAAGAAACATCAGATGTCTCCATACAGCTCGCCTGCTGTAATCACAGTCTGCAGAAGAGAAGAGATCACAACCTGATCTGAGGAGATGATATTTACACCTTTATTAAGCGGAAGACTTCACTGTAAAAACGTCAGCACTGGACTTATCTGAGTGGGGGCACAAGCTGGACAATGTGTCAAGAGTGTAAATAACATATTTTCTAATAATAAACTCATTTACAAAAGGACTAGACTGGCATTTTTCTTCTTTTTAAATTGTCATCAGCAAATTACTTGAAAAGACCAAAAGCATCAATGTGTGCTCAATGCTGTCTGACTTCCTTATGTCTCTAATGCTCAGACTCAAGTCAATTAATTCCTTCTGAAGATGTAAATATTAAAAAAATAACCCAAAGTAAGTAGTGTAACACTGTAGCTGTATTAATTGTTCCTCAAACAGTAGGACATTAGCATTTGTTGGCGACTACCTTCCGATGTGTATTAATACAAATTTTGTGTATTCTCTGAAAATCACATTTTGTTTTCACATTTCTGTGTGCTTTAGAGGTTTTGCTTGTTGTATTTTCCTCTGCAGACTGAGCCAGTCTACCTGTTTCCCCCTGCTTCCAGTATTTATGCTAAGCTAGGCTAACACACAGACATGAGACTGATATCCAGCTCAAAATATCATCATTCTTGGAAGATGAATAATTTCACAGTAGCAGAATAAAAAAACTATGTACTGGAGATAGAAGCGACAGTCTTACACATGCCTTTTTCTCACTGAATGCCTTTCCTCAGGTATTTAATCTCGTATGTTTTCTCTCATTTACTGTTCACTGTAAAAGGAAAGTACGGCAGTGGGGGATTTAACAACATTAACATACATTAACACATAACATTTCCCAGCCACCTTCAAAACAAAGGTGCAGCATTTACATGATATGATCTGCTTATCTGAGCCATCACAGCAGTCTGGCTGTTGCTCTTGTAGAGGGCTTTTTTGGTTGAAAATAGATGACAATAAAATGCCATTTTTTTTATTTCTTGCTTAGAATTGTATCCAGTTTGAGCCAATGTCATGTCAGTGCTACATTAGAAACTCCTCAGTGACATGCTTCAGTGCAACTGGATTTGTCTGTAACCTGTTACTACAACTTCCTGGGGACAGAGATCACGTTTAGTTTTGAAAAAACATTTTTGTACTTTTGACTTTTCAGTAAGTGGATGAATTCCCTTTGCCTTCCTAAAATGTTCACAGGAGAAGAAACAATGAAAGGTATCGTACACCTGTCAACCAAGTTCAGTTTGAACACATGGCCATATCTGAAGTCCATGTTTGAGATTTTTTTAAATGAAGCTTAGTTCATTACGTTCAAACGTAGTTCATTCAGTTTAAATGTCTACTCTGTTTACCATGCACAAAAAAAATCTGAAACTAAGACTAAGAAAGTATTAAACATATGTTTAATTCCAGTCAGCCTGTATTACAAAGTTGTCTGTGCTTTTGTTGCAGTTTTTTGCTATGGTAAATCAATTTTTAACTTTTTATTTTTCATTTTTGTGGATTTGCACAAAATTGTCATATTTGGACCAAGTACTAAGTGAATCCATTGCTGAGATATAATCTTCTAATAGATAGCTGGTGAAATTGCAGAATTAACTTTACTGACTGAAGTTCTTTCAGATATATCTGTTTCAAGCCTGTTAAATACATACTGAACTATTGCATGGGGATGGGAACCGAAACCCAGTATTCAGGACTCCAGGACTATACACAACCATGTGTGAAAAGAAAATGTAAAATGTAGATTACTAGAAGTGGAAATAGACAACTAGCACAACCCTTCAGCATTCATTTGTCACGACACAGCATTTTCAAGATGGCTATTGCTAGAGCCTGCACTGTCCAAAGGAAAAAAACAATTTAATCTAGAACCCCTGATCTCAGAGCTGTGAAAAGACGGAGTAAACCAGCAGGTTGTATTAATAAGTAGGCAGGTTTTATAGAAAGAATGCCGTTTTTTAAAGCATCTCAAGTCAATCTGGCTCTATTGACGCCTTTAAATCTAAACTCAAAACTCACTTTTTTGACTTAGCCTTTAATTAATCCTTGACATCGACTGCTAGCTTCTTCAGTGGGTCGGCCTCAGTCTCAATGAGTCTCTTACCTATAGTATTAGAATTCACATTGTCCTGCCATTGTCTGTTTATTCTGATTAACATTGCATTTCTCTAACTTTTGTTTGTTTTCTGTTCCCACAAGCTGTGTCACTCTCTCACTCTCTACAGCTTCCTCCTCCTCCTCCTACTCTCTTTTCATTCAGGCTCCCTTCTGATGACACCCTGGGCTCCGTTGGATCATTGCTCTCCTCTGTTTCACTACCTCCTTATATCTGTATTTCTGTAAATGTTGATGATATTATCATTTGTATCAGATTTTCTGTCAATGCAACTTGTAAACTGTGATTTGCTGTTCTTTCTGTACATGCGACATCTATTGCATGTCTGTCCGTCCTGGGAGAGGGATCCTCCTCTGTGGCTCTTCCTGAGGTTTCTTCCATCGTTTCTTTCATCGACTTGGTTTCTACCACTCTCCCTCTTAACCTTATTTGCCTCCTCCATCAGTGGGTTTCTTTTTCTGTTGCAGTGTAGAGTTTCCACAGTTTTTTCAGTTGTTCCACTCTTACCTGGGGATAGTGACTGAGGAAAACAATGTCTCTTCCTGTTTTGGTTGCACAATGGTGGATGTGCTTCCTTTGTGCCATAATTCAACCTTTTTTTCCCAGGAACAATCCAGCCCAGTGGCAGACTGAATACCACTGTGAAAGTGAAGCTGATAGGGAACCAATCTATATGTGAATGGTGTCATTATACTGTGACATCAGTGTTTACTTCAGAATGAGAAGTTAAAGCATAAAAAGTTGTCTACAGTAAAAAAATTGATTGAACGTCTCTCACTTGTATTGGAGTAATGTTTGACCAGGACTATCTATACTTTGGCTCAAGTAATGAGGTTGTGTACTTTGTCCACCACTGGTCATGATGCAGTGAGTCTGTTCGAGGCAAAAGCAAACACTTTTAGTAGATATAACTTTGCCGGTCGGTGTAGCCCCAGAGGATTACATTGTAGCCGTGTTGTGGCTGCTAGCTGGGGTGATGTACTGGAATGATTCCAAAACTTTTATTAAATATAAATCATTTATAGACCAAAACATGAAAATATAGGCTCCAGGTCTAAAAATACCAGAATTCCCTTTAAGTCTAATATGGAAATACTGATGATGTGTGAATGAGTGAAAACTATTAGACATTAGCTATCCATAAGGGTTCAGATGAGTGGTTTGTTTCTGCTGGCATGTGCCCATAAATCTTCTGGTTTATTTGCTTCCACTACTCCTCACTGACATGGTACATTATTGTCTCAGAGGAGGTGGACTAAATGAGAGCTTGTGGTAAATATAATAAGGAGTCAAGCAGAAAAAGCCTTCATGGTAATTGCTGAATTACTCCGTCACTCTGTATTTTTAACAGTAGACTCTTCTTACTGTTTGTTCCTGACAGGGGATTAGAATAAAATAGAACTGGCTGATACAGGCTTCTCAAAGTTATTAACCAAACAAAGTGACTTTTGGTGATATTTTTTTATGAGCTGTTTGCTGTACCTATTAAAAGTGGGATAATTCTCAGGAGTAAATTGCGAGCACTAATTTAGAAAAGTTTCATAGATGTGAGAACAAGAGCAACAAATTCATCTTCTTGCCACATGACTATGGATGTTTATTGTGAGTGTTTTCATGAAGTTGTGGGAGAAGAAACCTCCATCACATCAAATGAGACACTCTGAGGAGGACACTTACTGTCATCTGAATCCACTGAGACGAGAGAGAGGCTAAATGTTTTTGCAAAGGTTCGTCCCATCTCCCATTTAATTGAAGCATTGTTTGTCTGTTTTCTGTTCAGGTTTGGTTAGGTTAAGGCAACAAAAACTATTAACTCAAGATTTGTCTTTAATTGCTACTTGTCGACAGGAATCTAACCTCATGGTCAACATACTGATGCCACTTATTCATGGGGTACTTGCTCATCTTGGCTGAAAGAAGAACAACTTGATTAATATTATATTAATATTCATATTATATCTTACTTAGGACAGAGTTTATGTGCTACTTACATTTTAACTGTTGCACCAGCTGAAATAATTTGAAAGATGGCACGAGATGTCATTGTTCTTGGGAGGACAGTCTTAAAACCAACAGATAGTATGTGCTGTAATTTTTTTTAATGTTATAAAAACTGATCATTTTGTTCAGGCTTCCAACTCCAATAGCAAGTAGAATGATTTAAAAAAGTCTAAACAACAGATTGCTCAAAGTGATCAGCCCAGTATGGCAAACCAGTATCAGTCTGATGTAAAATACACAATGCCCTTCACCTCACAGCAGGTGTGAGCAGCTACACAATGAGCTCTTGCCTGCAGCTGACAGCCAGTGATGGCACACCTGTTGGGATGTAAGGAGCACACCTTGTTTGGGGTTAATCCAGAACAAAGCCTTCTTTTTTATCATTAACAGAGCAGAAGATATGTGGTCTACTAAAAAAAACAGATAACTTTAGAATGAAGTCAAGCAACCTACAGTTAAGGTGCATATTTTGTTCCAAATGTCAGAAAATGTGTTCAATGTTCATGTTCTCAAAGAGTGCAAGAAACCAGCGCTGCTGCTGTCGCCGCCGCTGCTGCAGCAACCTGGGTGCCTGGCCTGTTAGTTGCACTATTACACTATACTCTGCACGATGACTTGGAACCTGAACACTATGTGATGATTGAGTGTGTGCTTGAAAATAAGATTGTCAGAATGCAGAAAAGTCCCAATGGATAAGTATAGAGGAAGAGGGAAATCAGTATTGATACAAATGAAACTTAACCGCACCTACTGAACAATAGAAGAAAAAGAGACTGGGCCTAAACATCATCAAGGACCACTGTGTCATACTGAATAACAGTTTGAAATGTTAATATTGGACAATTTTGCAGAACCCATATTACATTGACAGGGAAATGTTTGTCTTATGTCCAGGAGCAAAATGTCAATCATCTTTCACAGTACCAATGTGAGAAAATAGATTTTCTGTAGGTGAGCGGACCTTTTAAACACCTGGTTAGAACTCACTAGTGTTTCCACCATACCCCAACAAAGAAACTGAGCAGTTTGAAACTATTCATAAAAGAGACAGTTCAGTGGGCTTTATTCTCCTGAGGGTGTTTGGACCACACACACACACACACACACACACACACACACACACACACACACACACACACACACACACACACACACACATGCACACACGCACGCACACACAGACAGACACACACAGACACACAGAGACATACACGCACACACACACACGCACAGACAGACACACAGAGACATACGCACACACACACACGCACACACACACGCACAGACAGACACACACAGACACACAGACATATGTACACACACGCACAGACAGACACACACAGACACACAGAGACTAAAACCAGTCACCATGTTTAATATTGTTCCTCTATGTCTTCTCTATGTTTCTGCTCTTTACCTCACACTTTTTCTTCTTTCCTCTCACCTTCTCATCTTTCTCCTCTTCCACTTTTTCTCTCTCCTCCTTGTGCCCTGAAGGGCCGGTTCAGCCTGTGGTCCTGCTCTTCCCCCAACTGTAATACATTAGAAGGATTAACATTCCTACAGTAAGCCTCTGCAGCATAGACCCAACCTACCAAGCTTTTCTGTCCTCCTCCCAGCCCCTCCAGCTTGTGCTGTCTTGCATGTAATTTCCCGTTTGCCTTAGAACTCCCCCACCATCCTAATAACGCACTCCAACATGTATGCCACGCACACAGATTTAAGTTCTGTTTGTGAGTCTGTACTGCAGGTATACAGGCAGATATACGGCCTGGATTCTGATTGGTTACATTTGAAATGTGAGAAATCAAATCCAATCATTCACAGAGGAAAAGTATTTTCAGTTTAGCTTTCAGCAGATCACAATCTGCCCCAGATTACATTTGCAGATGATATTTTTTATGTCCAGTGCCAGCATTTTTAAAATTCTCACGTTCTGCATGGAACTACACTGTAGTCTAGTTTAGAGAAAGATCAGGATTGTGGCAAGTTTCCAGCACTGGCACTGAACATTGGCAATGGACTCAATTGTGAGGTACAGAACTCCTGTTCTAGTGAGTATTTGGGGCAGCAGGATGGTGTATGTGAGATTTAGTCAAAATAAACTACAGTGTGAGTGAATGAAGGAACATGTCACCCAATACAACAGTGTGGCTCTGTGATGTGTTTTTAATAGTTTATGGACATCAATGGAGCTCAGTTCAGTGTTGGTATAGGTTTGCACCTGGGATTTGTTGACAATAAGAAAGATATAGAACATTTTCATGTTTTATTTAAATCCAAATGACTTTCTGACAATTTATCTCTGTTATTGTTAAATGTGTTTTCACACATCATGGCAGATTTTGATTCACGTGGGCTTACAGTTTTTTGCGATTGCTAAGACGCATTGGTCGAAACTGAAGCGACATGTTCAAAACTCTTAACACAGTCTGCAAAACAGAAATGCATGTGGGCTAAACTGTGTCTCACTTTTCATTGCTTTCAGACGAAGTGCATTCAGTGACCACAGTTACCGAAATGGATGAAGTCTTTTCTCATTCACTAGTTCACACCTGCAAAACACTATGCTTTAACAGCACATTTTTCAAATGCTAACACACTCTGTTCAAAACAGTTAAAAACACACTCAAAACAGAATGATAGGGGAAAAAACATGGGGAATTTCTGCTGCAGCCACATTGACAATAAAGATAAATAAAACGAAGATGCAATTCCAAACAGCTGATGGTAGTTTTCAGCTGAAAACTGATTCAGGTGATCTGCGTTTGGCCTCATTAGAAAGCATATACAAAAAGAGTGGCTTCTGATTCTTTTTCCTGTGCAAGTATGGATCAAAGAGCAGCGGGTGAAGTTGGTAGAGAGAGAAGAGCAGCCAGGAGAGGAAGGAGAGGAAGACCAAGAGCTGTGGTCTCTGATGAAATCAGGGCCACAGTAATTGACCATGTGATAAATCATGGACTCTCTTATAGAGAGGCTGGTTTAAGGGTGCAGCCAAACTTGCAGCGTTCAACAGTTGGATCAATTATGAGACTTTTCCTGCAAACTAACAGGTAAGACATGCATCCCACAATTACTGTATTGAGCCAGATTTTACAAAATAATCTATGTTTTACATCAGCTGTAAGTTGGGAAATATATTGATGACAGTATTTTGTGTTTTATATTGCTGTACTATATATATAGGATGCATAGGTTGGTACCTGCAGGAGGAAGAGGCCGAATTTTCACAGATGTCCAAGAAACCGCTCTTGTTGATATGGTCATCGCAAACAATGCCATAAAGTTGAGGGAAATTCGGGACAGAGTGCTGGGAGACAACGCAACCTTTGCCAATGTGATCACCGTCAGCACTACAACAATTGCCAGAGTGCTTGAGAAGAATAAAGTTCAGATGAAGCAACTGTACAAAGTACCTTTCGAAAGGAATGGAGAACGTGTCAAACAACTCCGTTATCAATGTGTTCAGGTAAGATGTTTGTTCAATGAGTAACCAAGTGGACATGTGTTTGTTGTGCTGTAAAACCATGAATTTCCTTTTTTTCAGACGGTCATGGAGATGGAGACCAGACCAATTCCACATGAATTGGTATACGTGGATGAAGCAGGATTCAACCTGGCAAAAACAAGACGACGAGGAAGAAATGTCATTGGGCAACGTGCAACAGTTGATGTACCAGGCCAGAGAGGGGCAAATATAACAATGTGTGCAGCCCTCTCCAATGATGGTTTGCTTCTGCATAAACCTCTCATTGGGCCGTACAACACAGAGAGGCTCATTTCTTTTTTAGATGACCTCTATATTCAACTTGTGCCTGCAGGGGAAATGGGTCAAAGGGCAATACAACATTTGTTGTTGTGTGGGACAATGTGGCATTCCACCACTCTGCTGCAGTGACTGCATGGTTCACTGCACATCCAAGGATGTCTGTACTGTTTTTGCCTCCATACTCGCCCTTCTTGAACCCCATTGAAGAATTTTTTTCAGCATGGAGGTGGAAGGTTTATGATCGCTCTCCACACAACCAGCTCTCCTTGCTGGATGCAATGAATGCTGGTTGTGGAGATATTTCTCCTGAAGCCTGCCAGGGATGGATCAGACATTCAAGAAGATTCTACCCTAGGTGCCTTGCCAGAGAAGATATAAGATGTGACGTCGAGGAAAACATGTGGCCGAATGCAGATGACAGGGTCTGAATATTACAGTATACATGTGTTGTTTTTTAGTTTTATCTCTTACTGTAATTTGTATTCTACCCCTGGAATTCTGAGATTCTGCATTATTCTGTTTACGTAATCTTTATTTTTTGTATGGTCCTGAAGTACTTATGCAAAAGCACAAATGTTCTTGAATAAATGTCTGCATTCCTGATTCAGTGTTGTTGCAATATATTACAGCATATACAATATTCAAACTTGAAATATAAGATGTATTTGATGTAATGTTCTTTGTTGTTAGTATTTTGTCATTCCGTTTGTTAAGAGTGATTGTGTGTGTTTCCAAAGTGAGACAATGTGCTAGTGTTTTGTTGAATGAGCTTCTTTTGAGACAAGTATGAAGTGTTTTGTTGGTGAAACTACTGGTGAAAAAACTAAAAAACACAACAGTAACTTTTCATTAGCATACACACACACACACACACACACACACACACACACACACACACACACACACACACACACACACACACACACACACACACACACAGACTCCAGCCGGCTGTAGCTGCAGCTCTTGTCTAAAACCTATCCCAGACACCTCTAATTGGCCAGTATTTATCCAGGAGCCCAGGAGAGCAGAGTGCACTCAGGGCTGTTTTCACATGGGATTAACCCAGGTCCAAATCCCAATTTCACAGAGAAAAGCCCAACACTCTCACTGCATCATCTAGCAAAAATTGGCCTCCGCCAGCCTGTTTACTCAATGTGACAGCTCTGATTTAGCTCAGTGTTTGTGTACTGTTGGTCTTCTGGCAAGCGATGATTTTAAGGTGCTACACACATCATTTTAAACATAATTGACATCATAGAATATCAGCTTCAGTACAAATATCTTGACAGCCTGTAGTGACCTGCATTTAACACAGAATCAGTGTGAGTTTTTGTCCATCAAAAGACTAATATTGGTTAAGTTACAGGAAAGGGGCATCCATTTTGTACAATCTCAATATTTCTGTTGCACATGGGGGTCCCACTGTGCCAATCATCATCGAGAAGCTGTAGAACAGTGTCATGAACAGACTCTCTAAGGGGCATGTGCAAAAATGTAATGAATGAAAGAAAAGTGATGAATTTTACTTTATGCAAGTGATTCATGCAGTTGACACCATGGGGCGAATTATTCTGCATTGTTTACTGAGAATTAAAAGCAAAATAAAAATTATATAAGATAACAACAACTGCAATTCTGTTGCAGTGTACTTGTATGCAGGAAACAAACAAATAAACTACATTTTAGACCCCTGCTTTGGTTTTGAAATCCTTCAGATTTTTGAGGTCTCAATTTTGGCAAGTATGAGATTAGGTTTGATAAGAAGTTGCTATATTTATTATTTATTAGAAATCTCTCTACAGAACACCCTCAGAGTTGAGCTTCAGATGTAATTATCCTTGTTTTGAATCATAAATATCAAGTGTTCGATATTATCAGAGGCACCGATGAGTCTGGAAACAGTTTGCGCTTGAATGGATAAACTTCAGCCGGCTATACAATGAGGATTTTTCCTTCAAGTATGGATATTGACACATTTTACTTGGATGATACTCATACTAGTAAAGTATAAAACTACTAAGTATGCTCATTTTAGCCAAGTACTCCCTCAACTCTAGTCGAAAGACGGATTCGGAGAGTATTTTTGACTGGACCACAGAAAAGAGGGGCATGCCCGCCTCCAACTTAACGAATGATGGTGCGTTACACTGCACTTGGAACTCTCCGACACTCAAAAGTGCAATAAAATTCCAAGTTGGAAAATTGGGCAAGATCTGCCTAGCCTGACTTTACCTACATAAACACAGATGATATCACAGCAGGATGGCAGCGCACACAGTGAACAATTACTTTTTACCTCTTCATCACTTTTTACTTTATATAGCATTTGTTTGTGAAACGTGCAGGAAATACAATTTGTAGTTGTCATTTTAACTTTCATTCAGTTGATCCATGCTCAATAGAAGTCTTTGAGAGTATGTGTAAGGAGCCGACTCCTCCTGTCTGTTTTTAAGTGCCCTAATCTTTTAAAATCAGCAACCTGCTATTCAACAACCGTTTGCAGTGAGCGTCAATGTTTTTCAGAGCAAATGCACTGGGACACTTCTAGATTGGAAGTTGGGAATACCGAATAGATGCTGAAAAAGACTGTATATTGTAATAACCAAAATAACCAAAGTGCTTAAAGGGATGACTGAACAGAACATCTGACTGGTGTGTACATTATACACACGGATCCAAGAGCCGTTTAACCATTTATTGAGTATGGATAGTTGATCAGGTGGATGAATGGATGATAGAAAAGGGGATGTCGACCCTGTGTTTTGATGGTCAGTGATTACAATGATACCATATACTACATCTGTTCAGGTGAACAGTTAATGCTGAATTCAATTACATTATGTGAAGTAAACTGGAGACCATCTTGCAGCAGGAACACACCAGTCACGATACCCATTAACATGTTGACCCATGAGTACTCAGTAGTCATTACTACATTTTTACATGAGTTCTCAGTAACCATTGGTCAGACCACACCCAGATTCAAACTCACCCTTCATTTTGATATCAACTACACACCTGTAAAGTTTCATGACTGCATCTTGCACAATTATGGTGCTATCACATTGACAAAATGTGTTCACAGACAGACATATCACCTGGCAAAGTACTCAAAACAGTTTCTGTGACTGGTTCCCACTACAGTAGGTGTCCAGGACCACATATTACCATGATATCTCTCTCACTCACACACTCTCTCTCTCACACACTCACTCTCTCTCACACACACACACACACACACACACACACACACACACACACACACACACACACACACACACACACACACACACACACGTGAAAACATAAGCAGCCACGTTGTCATGTTATCACAGTATCTGAGAACCTTGGGCAGACTTTATAATAGAATCATGTCTGCATGCATGTAGTGTAGAACATTTTGTGAATTAACCCTGACAAAACAGTGACCATACATTTAATATTTAATATGAACTTGGCAACTTTGGTGAAAGCAACTACAATCAACTTTTATTTTTGTTTATTCTGCCCCCTGTGGATTGTTTGAGCACCTCCTCCTCCCAGGTGACTCCCAGGTGGGTAAGGACTATCCTGAGTCTGGTATGTCTCAGTTGTTGCTCTGCTCTTGCTGATGGTGTCACAACTGAACAAGGACTTGAACCCAAATGCACGACTCAGGAGGCAAAAGTAGAAAATAAACAAATCTTTAATTATTAACGTGCAACAGAAAATCACTCACAAGGAGGAAAAAGATAACTATTAAAGTACAACAGAAAATCACTCACAAGGAGGAAAACCTACTAACAAAACCAAGGGCTTGACAAAGTATCAAAATAAAAGTACAAAACCTGACAAGATGGGCATGGAGCAAAATGCTGACAATTCTTGAAGTGACGACAGCACGGAGCTGGTTTACTGGCACACGAGACAAGACGAACTGGCAACAGACAAAGGGAGACACAGACCATATATACACAGGGTAATGGGGAACAGGTGGAAACACTCAGGGCAGGGAAGACAATCAGACTGGCGGGAAAAACACAAGGGGCAGGGCAAGTTACCTGAAACGAGAGGAGAGTAGAATTTCAAAATAAAGCAGGAAACCATAAGACAACATAGACAAGACATTTAAACACCGCCAGCTTTCTTGGCCATGACAGATGGCACAGGCAGAGTTCTTGGTAAATCCATAGCACACCAACCATGGCCCGGCAGAATATTTGCTGAACCAGTCTTGATTCATAGATGCAGACCAAGCTGCTGTCTTGGAAGCCACAAGAAATCTTGGTGAGGTGTTTGGCTCTGCAGCGGAGGATACATTGAATGAGGCCTAGAAAGTCAGGCTGTGCACACAGTCCATCCAACAGCCTGGACAATATGGAGGCCAGATGAGGAAGTCTCCAGCAACTTCATTTTGAGGAGCAGAGCTAATTTCTGGAAATTAAAGGCAGGGGCTTCCGCACAGTAGATGTTGGCCGCGACACTTTGGAGCACACCTATTGTGGCTCTGCCAAGCCTTGCCAGTGCCCGTGATGGTGTGCATCTCCATGGCATAGGCTTTTTCCATTGCCCACCTGCAATGGTGCAATATTACCCCTGCCTCAAGAGGAGGGAAGACAGGGTTTTTTTCTAGCTACTTCCTCAACCCCAAGCAGACCAAGTGGTTCTATCCAATTCTGGATTTGAGGCAGATGAACAAGTATCTCAAGATGCTTCCCTTTCATGCTGAAGTCGGGGGCTTGGTTTCAAGCCATATAGGCAGGCGATTGGTTTACGATGGTGGACATCCACAGTGCCTATTTTCACATTCCCATCAGTTAAGATCACAGGCGGTCACTCAGGGTTGACTTTTAGGGGAGGTCCTTCATCCTACAATTAGGTCTGTCCTTGTGACCCTGAATGTTCATGAAATGCATGGATGCTGCACTTATTCCTTTCCTTTCCTTCCCTTCATTACTTATCCCCTCACTCTAGAAGGGGAATGACCTCTTCATGGGTGCTATTACAAGGTGTACTCTTCAAAGATTTGTGTGATGCCACCAGTTGGACATCCTCAGACACCGCTGCTTCCTCAGATGATTGAGTTTTTCATTTGTTTCCCTGTCTGTCTGTCCATTCCTTTTGAGCTGCATGGATGTTTTATTTATTTATTTAACCTCGCAAGACTCATTTAGTTCGCATACCTTTTAGTTTCTGCCAATTATGTGCTTGAACTCAATTGATTGTTTTTTTTAACTAAGATGTGGGTGAATTTTATTTTTATTTATTTCTTTTTTTAAATTTATTTACTTATTTATTTACTTACTTATTACTAAGTTCCTTACTTATGTATTGTTGTATGTACTCTATTTTTTAATGTGACATTAAGGGATATACAATGTGGGAGGGATAAAAAGATAAGGGGAAAAATGGTCAGAATGGAAGTCCTCTCTGTCACAGTGCGCTGTTATGTTGTTGCCTGTGAAATTGCTTCCAACAAAGAAAGTTAATTAAAAAAAAGATGTGGCTGAATCCTCCTCTGTGGTTTTAAAAATCAAAGTGAACCTGTAACTCGCTGGTGAAGGTTGGCCCTGTCCTTTCCATCCCAGTCGGTAGAAATAGGGTGTGTGACATACATAGAGTGTGCAGCAGCTGCCTTTGCGCCCCCCGGTGTGATTAATTTGGTAAGTGATCTCAACTACACACCTGTAAAATTAAAGTTAATGGTAAGTTCAGACCAAAAGCGAGAACATATTTGCGTTACTCGAGTGTGATCGCAGTGTTATTAATTTTTTATTGCATCTACTTGTGCGACATGATAAAAATAACCATGAACGCGCGACACCCAGCTCTGTGAATTTCAGCGTCCAGATGACTGCAGCTTCCAGCACCACCTGAGGCTGACTGGTGCCCACATCTCAGCTGTGGAGCACCTGTCCATCTGTGTCCGGTGAGTGGCAGTTTCTTAATTGGTGTTTTAAAATCAATAAATAGTAACTGTGACCAGCAAGTAGACATAGACTGAATTAATCTGTCCTACCACATCAGTATGAAGCCAAAACAAAGAGATGTCTCTGTGATCTGACTGCAATAAATGGATCAGAAGGACGCCTAAATAACAACATCACAATGCCGCCTTGTAAAAAGCCTGAATTTGACTGAAATTGACTTTCTCAATCACTTCCCTCCACAGCAGCTCCTTATTTGTCCTGTCTCGGTACGAGTAGATGTGTAATCGCACAACTCTGGGTGTCTGGCCACGATAAGAGATTATATGGTCTCCTCCATTGCTGTTCATGTTCAGTGTCTGGACATCAGCGACGTGAACGTCAGTGTGAAAGTCAATGTAGATAGCAGCGTCACATGAAAATGTCGCTTGAGTTCAATATTCTCAACTCACACGATTATTGTGTCATCGCCATCGCTGTGATATCGCGTCTAATCATTGATTTTGTATGTAATCTAGTCGCGTTGCATTTGTTTTGAAGGAGGGAAAGGGCTCCTGAACCAAAAGTGATAGTCACATGGTTACAGGTTCACTTTCGTTCATAAAACGTCCTTAACAACGTAACATTCATTTTGCTGCTTAAAAGTGCAACAATATTTGCTGCAGTGACTCCACACATTGAGAAAAAGTTTTAAATACTGAAAGCAGCCTCTCTAATTAGAGTGTACGCATGTTGTGAACCCACCTATGTAGGCACATCTTACAATGTGATTAATGCACCATTTCAATAGCAGGAAAAACCGCACAACTGATTTTAGAGCAGGTTTTTGACCTTGTTTAAGACCAACATGCCAATGGGTGCTAAGATGGGCGCAAGTAGGCTACATTATCTGCTTATACAAAGTTGGTGCTGGATGTGAAAATGAAAACTACACCAGTTGAAAGCTAGCAATGACACCTGACACGATGGATGGATGGATGGATGGATGGATGCCCTGCATATATAATCAGGTTATATGATAAACATATAAAAACGTATGAAATCAGCAATCTTATACAAAAAACATGAATACAACTTATACAAAAGACAGATGATTCACAGAAAACCACAGAGAGTGAATCAAGTAGCACACAGGGACAAAATGACACATCAGGAAAATGGGAGCATTAACTATGTAAAACATCGATCAACAGAAGGCTAACCTGTTTTAGTGATAACAATTGAGGCATTCTTTTGAACAAGTGTAGTATCCAATCGAAATCTTAAAAGTCATGATAAGTAAGATTATTAAGGATGGCTTTGTACATAAATACAAAGTGGGTGAGGAGAGTCATGGGTACCAGTCACTGTTTCCCAAAACCTTCCATAAGCATGTTCCATCATGTTTGTTGTTACACACCAATTATATCATGTATTTTTTTACTGACTAATAACTCTAAATTTACTATTACTGAATGCCATTGTTTCATTACAAGTTCTCTTTCAAAACAGAAATCTTAAAATATGAGTGGGAAGTATTGTTCTTGCGACTGCATTACACAATCTTTTGACTCAAACCTAGCCTGGGATATGATATTTTAGTACACTTTAGGAACAAATATTGGCCTGACAAGATGTCCATAACCTAGCTATCCTGTAAGCTAAACACTTCACCCAATAAATACCAGCAGACACCAACTGTCATTTGAGCACTTTACTGAATCAAAGTGTCAAACTGTTGATCTGTTGATCTCAATTACATTCTGAATAGACATGTATGAAGGTATATTACTGGGCAGTTTCCAAGTCTAACTTGACCAGTTTCTTAAGTAGGTTAGCACAGCCATCTATTAGTAATATGTAATTAATACAATTACCAGTAAAATTAGGAACACTGTCACAATATATCTAAATCTAATTACAAATCTAGAGTTAGTCATTTTTAAACATGGATCTGTATGCAGTAAATGCAAGTAGATATTAAGTCAAATAACATAGATCCTTCACGGAACATTAATACGCACAGACATCATGTCTAACATACCCTGGCAGGCAGGATGGTGAGAGATTATCATGGTAGGTAACATTAGGCCCATTCAACTCTGCACTTTTCCTGGAAAGTGAAGCAGACAGCAGCAGCAGTGAACAGAATAAAAAACTGTAGTTAAGTCAGCCAGTTTACCAGTAGCCTTTCAGTCTGTGCAGGAACACACACATCCTGTTAGATCTGATTCTGATTCATTAAAATGTTATCAGACCCATATATCAGCTTGTATGTACTCTCCTGTGTTGTTAATTATGACATTATCATCAACCTCCATTTTACATTAATTCTCATGTAAACTAACTTAATATCAGTTTGCTGCTGTATATAAATCAGCAGAGCGGACAAATACAAGACAATAGCTTTCATGATTGATCCATCAGACATTTACACTGTCAGCGCTTCACATCTGTATGGATGTTATTGCAAGAATCCTCACATCCCGCTTACAAGAAGTTTTTGTGTTGCTAAATAGCCTACATAATAATTAAATCACTCCAATTTTAAAAACATGTAGTCTGTTAACAAATTAAATCTTCAAAATCAGACAAATAAAATCTAAATCTCTCCAAATATGTAGAAAGCATCATGTTGTTGAGTCAACATCTAAATCAGGCAGCAGCCAGATGTTTTCCATCTTGCCATGGGACTTTTGGTTGGTGGAATGGAACTGAGGCGCCTGGCTCTAGAAACTGTGGCCGACTCGATGTTGCATGGTTATCGTTAACTGTGTTTGCATGCATTTGGGCAAGTCGGGATCAAGTCAGACACAAATCTAACCTGCATGCCTTGATCACTGGTGATTGGTTCTGCACAGGCCTGGCTCATCCCAAACACACATGTTGCCTGCACGCAGCTACTTCCTACCCCGAACTTACTATTTTTTTCAACAACAACAACAACAAGGAACAGAGAGCTGGAAGAAGCTAATTCTGAGCTTCCAGCAGGTGTCACAATTGCCTATTAAATACATTCCAAAAGCTGGGACCATTACAGAAATGTATAGATGAACATATAATATCCAGGAATTTCCCATTAAAGATAGTACAACTGACTATCCGAGTCAGGCCAAGTTAGCCAAAATTTAGCACGTTCAGAAAACACAGTCCAGTCATGTGCGAGGTTTTGACCTTGTCTTGTTTTTGAATAAATGTCCCACAAAACTGGAAACAGTTCAATTTTAAATCGGGTTTGGAAGGCATGATGATTTGCTCAAAATTAAAAAGTGAGCCCAAAAATGTGAACGATAACAAACAAAGTCTGTTGTCTGGACCTTCCATTTACTGCACCTGATATGTTAACTACAGACACAACAGTTCACATACTGTATATTGACTTACACTACATTATTTTGAATCAAGGTCTACTTACTTTTTCCTGGGCTTTCATCATCATTATCATCAGCATGACATAGAGGTTACTTACCATGAAGCCTATGGAAGGAATACACTGCATATAGAAATACATAGATTAAGATATTGTTTTCCTTATGATGAGTTACTGGAAAGGGTAATGCTGTATATATACATGCAATTTGCATTTGTAGTAGTGTTCATTAATGCCACACTCAAGACATAATTTAGCCATACTCAAAACACAATAAAATTTGTTGCAGTGCAGGGTATTACTCTTCAGGAGATACAGGAGCTGTGGAACTGTTGTCTGCATGTTAGGAAACACTAGAGCAACACACAATATTTATGACTTAATAGTGATGTTGCTGAAAAAACAATTTTCAGTTTTCAATTTTCAATTAAGCCTACACTTCAATTGGTTGCAGGGATCTTGACTGGGGTCTCACAGAGCATGATTCAGCAAGGAGACACTGGTACATTTACTTGCTCTCTAATGCCATCTACTGGAGAAAAACAAATACTCAATATCATCCACACTGTCCCCCTCATTTAGAACTACAAGCAGTATGGTATAAACATACATGATGTTTGTTTGTAAGTGTTTGACCCAAACCACCAACCCAAAGAGTCAGTATTTGACAACCTTTAAGTACTGTATATAAATAAACATAAAAAATAACGTATATCTGCTTACAACCACATTATAGTGTGTGATAAATGATTTGATTCATGTTTATATGCTGCTTACAAATGCTTTAAGTGTAACTCTCGCCAAAATGCAACCTAGGCTTTTTTTGTGAATGTACCCGAGTCAAACCTTCGTGTAAAAGCATAATTATGACGAAAAAGCCACTTTTAAGATTTACCGTAGTTTCGTTTTCGGGTCAAAATCATTTTCAATGGCGTGCTAGGGGCAACATTACGGTAGCATCAAAATCGCTATTTTAAAACACTAAGAAGACTCGACACAACATGAAACTTTGCTCGTAGTATCACCAGGGTCGCTACACATGAACACAAGCATTGAGAACATTGTTTGTGTACACAGAGTTTACTAAAAAGAAGGTTTTTGAACAACTCACGTTAGCAGTCGCTTGCTCCGCTCGCCACCGTCCTGCCAGTCGAGATGCGTCGATCCCCGAGTGCGGTGTAACATAGAGCTTTCTCCTTCATGTTACGCCACACTCAGGGATCGACGCATCTCGACTGGCAGGACGGCTACTGCTACTGCTAACGTCAATTGTAAGAAATTTTAAAAAATGTGGAAAACTACATACAGTCAGAGATAATAACCACGTTCATCAGTGATAACAGACTGACTGCAGCCTGTAACAAATGTAGGAGTGACAAATACATATACAAATGCATATATGTAGTTTCCAAAAGTGCGCATTATTTCCTGCATCAAACCCCACCAGTGAAAACATCTTTCGCCTTCACCAATATATTAGAGTTATCCTGTGAATCCTGACCTGAGACTTGGTCCCTCCTATAAACCCTTTGATTTGCATGCTCACATTGTATAGTGACATAGTTTGGACCTAGTCGTCTTACTGCAAATCTCATATACTTTCATTATCAAGTGAGTTTTCCTTTACAGTCTCTATCAGGCAGCCAGTAGTTTTGTTTCCTATCATGATGCTATGAAAAACACTTACTTGGGTAAGTTGTTGAAGGTTCTCAGTCATCCAGGTCATGGTAATTGTAAGTGCTGTATCGTAGGCAACTGGACGTGTTTTAGTTTCTTGAAGACGTTTCACCTCTCATCCAAGAGGTCGTTAAGGAGGTCGTTATGTGTGAGCTCTGAGTTTCAGAGTCATTAGGGCCACTTGTGGGCCGTTGACCCAAATGGCCTTCATGTAGGTTGCTAGGGCTAGGTGAGCCCAGGTGTGAATGGTTGTTAAGCTGTCTGGGGAGGGAACAGTTTGACATTGATGGATTCTTTTACTCCTCTTTCAAACCATCTGTCTTCTCTGGCCAAGATGTTTACATTGTTGTCCTCAAAGGAATGATTTATCTCCTTCAGATGTAAGTGGACAGTAGAGTCTTGACCTGAGGAGTTTGTCCTCCTGTGTTGTGCCATTCGTTTATGGAGAGGTTGTTTTGTCTCCCCAATGTACAAATCTGTGCAGTCCTGGCTGCACTGAACAGCATAAACTTTAGGATGGACAAGTCTGCCTCAGTGTGTTGGTAGGTTGAAAGTGAACTGGGATATGATGGTTATTAAAGATCCTCCTGAGTTTCTCAGATGTTCCGGCAACATAAGGAATGACAATGTTATTAGACAAGTTCTTCCGTCTCTTCCTCTGTCTGCTCTGGATCTTTTAGCAGTTTTGACAAAGGTCCAGTTTGGGTAGCCACAGTTTTTAAGTGCTCCCCTGATGTGCTTCTGTTCCTTCTCCTTCCCCTCTGACTTAGTGGGCACGGTCTCAGCCCGATGGTTTAGGGTTCTGATGACCCCCAGCTTGTGCTCCAATGGGTGGTGAGAATCGTGAGTTCCTGTGAAGGTGATCAAGGCTCTGCTCTCACCTTCTTCAATGTAAAGGGTGGCAACTATTGGGGACACCGGTGAGGCTATGGCACAGCTGTGCTTTTGTCTGTAGAAACCTTCAATGTACTGGAAGCAGGTGGTCAGACAGAGGTCAAGTAAGGCACAAATGTGGTCTGGGGTGAAGCTGGTTATGCTGGACAGAGTGCTGTCCTGTAGAAGGCATTTCTTCACCGTATTTTACTGCTTTTTGAGTGGTAAAGAAGACGCACACAGAGACACACCGCAGCACTCCTCCTCCTCCACTTAAATAGAGCATTTTGCTCATATACAGTCAAATGGAGTTGTTGTCATCATCTGTATTGATTATTGATCACTACCAAAGGCAAACTCCATGTAGAAAGATAGGACTGTCAGTAGCTGTGCTGGGTTGCTTGTATCCATGGTGCCTCCAGCTGATCAATGAGAAATAACGCCACCTCCAGATGGAGGAGGACTGATTCTTTCCTCTGTACAGCCCCATGCATTTTAAAATCCTCTTTACTGTACACATACTTATCACAATGTCCTCCACCGTGCTCAATAAAAGCAAAATCTAGCCCTGTCTCAACCCAAGCATGAAGTAGAGCTTAATCAAATCATGTATATGAGATATAATAAGAATATAAATTATCAAGTTATAATTGTTGCATACCTACAATAAAGTTTTCACATTAAAACGTTTTTTTCTTTTTTCTTTTCTGGCTGTATAATGACAACGTGACATGAATAACATTGACTGCTACCACACAAAGTAATTTCAAGGTCTGCTATTATGTGATACACACTTTTCAGAAAAAATGACCCTTATGACCCTCTATTAAATCTTTAACAGCTAAAACATTAGAGCTGTCCACTTATGATCAGATCACTCAGAATGGATGATAACACCAGGTGGTAACAGGGCCATAGTCCTTATAGTGCCGTACACATATACTGTGATGAGGTGAGTAATGAGGTTTCTAATGTGGAGGTGGAGTAATACTAGTGCGATAAGGTCAGAAGTATGTTGCATGCATGTAATACTGAAGTTGGAGGTCCATTAGGTTCTGTTATATGGAGTCAAGTCTCTGGATATTTCCTCTCTCTCCAAGTCATCCATCAGCCATCAGGACATATAAAGTGATTACATACTGTCAGAAGTTGGTCCAGTTTATCATTTTGCCGGAGGTTAACAGACAAAAAGTTTTGCTAGCTGGGTAATGTTAGCTGGCTGGTAGCTGGACATTAAGCAAGCAAGTGTGTTCCTGTGAGAGCGCGAGATGCATGAAGAGGATGGATCTGTTCAGATTACCGTCTCCATTGCTACTCACCAGCAATTTGGGAACCAAATCTACATGACCGTGAGTAGTGCAGATAGTAAGAAGGAAAAGATAAAAGTAGCCGTCTTACTGCATGCACTAGGAGAGGAGGCTCTTGAAGTTTACGACACAATAAATATTGACCAGGATGAAGAAGAGACTGTGGATGACATTTTAGCAGCTTTCAGAGCCTATTGTCAGCCTAAGAAAAATACAGTGTTCGAGAGACATCAGTTTTGGGCATCCTACGACAGAGTCTATCACAATCAAGAAAATATTAGTACTACTTAATCATATCATGTAAGTGACATATTATAACATTATAAATGATGATAGCAATGAGTGCAGCTGCACAGGAGAAACCTGATCATTCAGTGCACACAAAAAAACTAAAGGACAGTCGACAGAGACAAAAGGGACACACACTACCTGTTCAACATACACATAGCACAGGCAAAAATGCATGCAGAAAATGTGGAAAATCTCACCAGCCAAGACAGTGTCCGGCACATGGAGTGTCCTGCCGCAATTGTGGAAAGTGGAACCATCATGCAAAGATGTGTGGGTCAGTCAAAGCACAAAATGGAAAGACAGTACATGATGTTTCACCAGAAATAGACACCCTGTATATTGGAACAGTGAACATTGATCAGCTAAAGTCTACAGTGGACAAGTCGTGGTATTCTAATGTAAACATCTTTAAACACATGCTGCAGTAGCAAGCACCCGGCTCCCTCAATTTGTGGCATCAAGTGCTGAACGGCTTCCCATCTCCACCATTGTCCTCTACCCATGCCCAGCACCATCTGTTCTCAACTCCTCTCCCAAGTAAGGCTGCATCTTTGCCAGGTTTAATTAAAGTTGCTTCCATTTGAGCTGAGTTGCAGGGCTGCCACATTGTACTCATGTTTCTTGGCAAGACCCGCCCTACTCTGCCCCTGATTGGTTAGGACTCGTTGGTCAGCCTCATACCATTGGTAGGTGGAACCACCCTTTAGTTTGCTGAAGATGATTGGTTAAACCACACCAAAATACAAATCCCATGTACCCATGAGTACTTTAAGCCCTGCATGTCTGTCAAGTTTAAGTTGGAAACAGGAGCGGAGGCCAATGTCCTGCCACTGAGAGTGTTTAAATCCATGAAGAGGAGGGCTAGGAGTGAAAGGTGAACAAACATTAAACTACAGTTCACAAAGACAGTGCTTGTAGCATATGGAGGGGTGAGACTGAAGCCAGAAGGGGTCATCACACTCAAATGCTCCACACCCACACCCTTCATGTCGTGAAAAAAGTGGACATTAATTCATTAGAAGTGAAACATCCAACAACTAAAGTGGAGCTGATATCTCAGCATCCTACCATCTTTGAGGGTTTAGGGGAGTTGCAGGAGAATGTCACATCCACATAGACTCCAGGGCCGCACCTGTCATACACGGCTGCAGGAAAATACCACTGGCAGTGATGGACAGGCTCGAAGCCACCCTCAATGACTTGTTACAAGCTGATGTGATTACGAAGGTGACTGAGCCAACACCCTTGGTTAATAGCCTGGTGGTCACAGAAAAGAAAGACAAAAATAAGTTATGGGTCTGCTTGGATCCCAGTGACTTAAACAAAGCTATACTGAGGCAGCATTACTCCATTCCGACAATAGATGATGTTCCGTGCAAACTAGCTGGTAAGAAGCTTTTCACAGTTCTGGATGAAAAAGATGGATATTGGCAAGTAAAGCTAGACAAGGAGTCATGCCTACTATGTACATTTAACAAACCATGGGGGAGATATTGGTTCAAACGCTTGCCATTTGGGATCAAGTCATCATCCAAGGAGTCCACGTCATTGCTGACGACATGATAATCACTGCATCGTCAGAGAAAGAACACGATAAGATACTACAGAAAGTCATTGCCAGAGCAAAAGAGGCTAAAAAATTTCAACAAAGAAAAAATACAGTACAAGGTGAGCAGTGTCAAATACACGGGCCACATTGTTACTTCAGAGGGTGTTAAAGCAGTTGAGGCGAAAATCAGGGCCATCACTGGGATGCCAACACCTACTGATAAAACAGGACTACAGCGAAGGCTTTGCATGGTATCTAGCTCAGTACATCCCTGGTAAGGCCACCATAACAGCACCACTGAGACAGTTTTTGAGGAAGGACAATATGTGGTTGTGGTAACATGAACATGATGATGCAGTCAAAAAACTGAAAGATGTCCTTATTACCAGTAGGTGATTTGTTAATTTTTAACAGGGGGGATGGCCCAATGGGAGCACCACCCTGCCCTGACACGCCTATGTATACCTACCAAAGGACACTGTTGCAGGACGCCTTCACCATAACTGACATTTCTAATTTTACAATTCCATTTTATCCAGTTATCTTCCTTCTCTCCCTACTACAACTGTCTTTTTTTAACTGTATTAAAGTAACGAGTAAATACACCTTTAAATTGTATGCAGCAGACTGAGTTTATTCAGGTACGGGTTTTCTCTTGTTTCTCACAATAAACTACATGCAGGGTCATTTTAAGTTACATGACCCCTTGGAATTTTTTACCATCTAAATTCCTTGAAGGACACACAATGAACATTGTGCAAAATAGTAGAGCCCGACCGATTTATCGGTTGGCCGATATTATTGTCCGATATTAGCCTATCACAGAAATATTGGTATCATTGTATATATTGTCCGATATGCACCGATATGAAAACCTTATATTTAAAAACTATAATGCAGAAAAACATGCTCGGGGTAATTTAAAATTGGTGTAATGACATAGTTTGTCCAGCAGAGTGCGCTTCAAGAGGGGATAAAACAGCTGGCGTCAGGAAATGTAACAGCTACCTCACTAATGGTTAAACTATAAACCAGCACAAAAATGACAATTACCAACATAACATAAGCCACCATGTTCTGAACAGGCACACTAAAAACACTTACAAAAAGTAACATTTTAGTTTTAGAACATAAATAGCAAACTTGTTGTGCTCCTCCTCTACATGAGAGACGTGCTGGGAATCCACCGGAAGCTGCTCTATGATGTCGCGTCTGCTCCAGGTTTTGTTCCGCCCTCCGCACGGCATCATACCATGAATGTATAAAGAGAACCCAGCGGGAACGTTTCATAAGTGGAGCCTTTGGCCTGCCCGATTTTGTTGTCTTGCTCAGATTTTGTTGTTCTGGTTATTTTTCGTTTTTATACAATCGGGAGTCTGCACAGGGTGTTTTATTTTGAAAATTGACCGGATGCTCTATGCCGTTCCTGTGTCTCTGACTTCCTGCCGACGTGATCTGCTCTGTGCAGCTTGTTGCGGCTTCTGTCAAAAATCAACCAGGCAGCTGGAACTCAAAGCAGACGTGCTCCGCTGGACTCCACTGTGCGCCGGAGCTGATCGCGGCCGCAAGTGATTTGTAACACACTATCTGCTACTAGGGGATGGAGAGTGATGGCAGGTTAACAAGGGGGATGCTTTTTGGTAATTTTGCTAACAAGGGGGACAGCATCCCCCCTCATCCCCCCTCAAATTGCCTACTGCTTATTACTGCTCCTGTACTCAGGTACTTTGATCCAAAGAAACAGCTCATCATAGAGGCAGATGCAGGCTTGGGGGCGTTTCTAATGCAGGAGGGCCACCCAATAGTCCATTTATGTACAAAATTATGCACAAATTGAGAATGAAACTATTAGCAATAGTTTTCTCTCTTAAAGCAACACTAGGTAGTTTGGACTCATTACTACCCCCGGCTGGTTGAGAAGCGCAATTATCTGTTACCAGTGTCGTAAATACTGTCGCTGTATGAGCATCCCTGGGAAAAATGAATACACGTGAATTTGTTGACGGAGCCGGCGAATCACAAAATCGTCTGAAAAAACCTCACTCGAGTGCCAACAACAAGCTAGATTTAGAGATAGCAGTTGGTAGTTTGTTAGCATATAGGCTACACAGCACATTAGCATGCTAGAGTTATTCTCATACCGAGTTGGTTATAGTGATTGCACCGACAAAGTTACTTCCAAAACACGCCGCTTGGGCGTGAATGTGTTTAGTAACGTCTGAAAATATAACTATGTTTTCGGGAGTTACTAAATACAATCGCAAGTTGACGTTGTGTTTGGTGTAATAACTACAACCAACTCGGTACGACAACAGTAAGTAGCATGCTAACGCTACCTCCCGACCACACTGCTCAACAATTACGTTGACTATCTGCATAAACTAAGGAATCTGCAACTTTTCAAGACAAGACGTTCATAGTGTTTTAGTAAGTTAGTCATCGTTTACAGTCACTACATGAAAACGTGCAAGCTGATGTTGTGTTTGGTGTAATAACTACAACCAACTCGGTATGACAACAGTCAGTAGCATGCTAACGTTACCGATAACAACAATAGCCTAACGTTACCTCCCGACCACACTGTTCAACAATTACGTTGATTATCTGCATGAACTTAGGAATCTGCAACTTTTCAAGACAAGACGTTCATAGTGTTTTAGTAAGTTAGTCATCATTTACAGTCACTACATGAAAACGTGCAAGCTATTGAAATGGACAGCATTAGATTATCTCCCGGCTTTATTACAGTTATAAACTGTGGACAAATAGAGCCCCAATGAACACCACATAACAACAAATCAACTCAAAGTAAAAGTCGGTAAGATAATAAATATGTATATATGTAATATATGACTTACAAATCCAGTAGCATCAAGGCTAGGTCGCCATCAGTCTTGAAACCCATTTCTTCTTTCAGCTCGCGCCACCGAGTGTAAGCTAAGCTGGTCTAATATTTATCCATGTCCGGGCTCATATTATATCACTTTCTCTTTTTCTTTTCTTCGCCTCCTCAGACAATACCTTCTTGGCTTTTTTAGCTGGCTCGGCCATGGCGTTGGTTTACGAAAAATCCAAGTAGCTGCTGGCTAAATCCACCGTCAAATAAACGTGCGGTAAAGCAGGTCGCACTAGACACCTTTACGTCAGGTAGGTTCCTACCCGATCTGGGAAGTTACACAGTGCGTTTTCTGCTGGCGTGACCCCCCTCTGGCTGCAGAGGCGTCACCGTTCATCCTATTGACCGTTTTTCTACCACTTAACTTAGTTTAAAAAAAACATTATTTTAAGATCGAAAAACTACCTAGTGTTGCTTTAAGAGGTTCCATCAGTATGTGTACGGTGTAAAGGTGGATGTGCATTCAAACATTCTGAGAAAGCAGCTTGGAACAGCTCCTTCCAGACTCCAACAAATGGTACTCCAGCTACAGCAATATGACTGAAATGTCATCTACACACCAGGTAGAGACCTACTGATCGCAGAAACACTCTCACAAGCTGTCACACAAGATCGTCACATGACAGTCGATAACATCACAGATAAGAAAGTTGTCTATGCTTTGGTGCAAATGGATGCTTTGATCTTAGAGACTCTAGAGCAGTGATCCCCAACCACCATTTGGTACCGGGTCGCACAGAAAGAATAAATAATTTATTTTATTTCCATTTTATTGACGATCACACACTGAAAGATGTTTTATTTTGAAAAAACGGATTCTCTCTTAATAACATACGTCTGTTCCTCTTGATGCGCTTGACACGTACCTGTTTCGGTCACGTTATACCAAAAGAATTAAGCCCATAAGCTAGCTAAATTGAGCAGAAAACAAACGTCTTTGGCGAGCCACTTTGCAAAGGGGAAAAGGCCCAATGATGAGACAGAAGAAGATCCTATGACTGCCAAGCTACATTTAATAGAAAATATCAGGAGTCATACTTAAAACACAGGTTTATCCTGACAGGTGATTCTGATGCACCGAGCCCTCTCTGCATAATATGTGGCGATAGGCTGTCAAATGAGGCAATAAAGCCTTCAAAACTGCTTCCGCACATGTAAACCAAGCACTCTGCATTAAAAGACGACCCTTTGAGTTTTTTGAAAGAAAAAAACGCCAACTAGAAGGACAGAAGCAATTATTGAAGGCCACCATGTCAACAAATGTGAGGGCATAAGTGCGCTAAGTGCATCATACTTAGTGGCTAACTGTATTGCTAAGGCCAAGAAACCTTTCACCATTGGTGAAGAGTTGATCTTGCCAGCTGTTAAGGACATTTGCCATGAACTCTTAGGAGAGGCCGCAGTTCAAAAGATTTCAAGATTTTTCCTCTTTTGGCGAGCACCGTTACTCAGCGAATTGACGAAATACATTGAGACCCAATTGTTGGAGAGGATTAATGAGTCACCGTGGTATGCAATTCAGGTGGATGAATCTACTGATGTTGACAAAAAGGCAATAATACTTGTTTTTGTGTGATATATATTTCAGAAGGATGTCCTGAAATTGTCACCCGAACTTAACAGCGTATTGAATGATGTGATTAAAGTTATAAACCACATCAAAGCACATGCCCTTAACTCACGTCTGTTTGAGCAGCTTTGAGAGGAGATGGACGCAGAGCACAAACGCTTCTCTTACTCCACTGGATGCATGTGCATTGCGGAGCGGCTCCAGTAAGGTTTTGCTCCGTCGGCCAGAAACCCCCCCCCCCGGCTGCGTTTTGAGTCCGGGCCGGACACCTGGAATTGCGAGACCGAGAAGTTCTCCCGATAATTACATAATCACGTGCGATCGCAGTTATAGGTATGTGTTATAAACACAACAACAAGAAGTGTTCCCAACCGAAGAATTAGAAGAAGTGCTTGGATTTGTCTCCTTTTTTAGATTTTTGTGCTGGCGTGGAGTGTTTTATTATGAAAATTAACCGGATGTTATGTTGTTGTTTCAGTGTCTGACTTCCTGTCTGCTCTGTGCTGAATTCAGCTGAACCATGCTCCGGCATCTGGCAGAAATAGAAGCCCTGCGTATCTGCTCCGGAAGGGTCCGGACTGCCGGAGCTGCAACGGAGCAGATATGCAATACAGCGGAGCCAGTGGAAGTACACACATAGACTAGAGTGAAACCTATCAGACTGAACACCGATCTGGTGGAATTTAGTGGTGTCATGACCCGGCTGAGTAGGACGCGACAAAAATGGGAGAATACACCATGTTTAGTTGTTAAACGATGTTTTATTAATCCAAATTAAACCAAATTAAGAGAACCCAATTCACAAAATGGGATGTGTAAATCAGTAAGGTCAGTGGTGTATGATGTGCATGAGTGTGAAATGTGTGGGTGTGTTGTCAGATGTGAACAAAAGGATAAACTCAAAACAATATCACCAGAAGTCTGGAACGTGGCGTGCCTGCAGGGGACCAAAGCAGGGTGAGAGCAGAGAGAGAGTTAGAGTGAGGGTTGCAGCTGTTTAAATAGCTGCACTGGCCAGGTGCGCTGAATCACCTCAATCAGGCTTACCTGCAAGGGAGCATTGCATGCATGCTCTCCTGCAGAGAGCAGCACAGCTCTCTGATGACCCCATGAGACATCACAGTGGTTACACACGGAAGTAAGATGGCTATCTAAAGGGAGATCACTGGCCAGAGTGTTTGAATTACAAGAGCTGCTGCAGAGATTTCTTTCAGAAAAAAAGTCCCCACTAGCAGCACAATTCAATGACAAGGAATGGGTCGCAAAACTTGCTTACTTGTGTGACATATTCAACCTGCTCAATGAACTCAATCTGTCACTTCAGGGGAGAATGACAACTGTGTTCAAGTTGGCTGATAAAGTGGCCGCATTCAAAGCCAAACTGGAGCAGTGGGGACGGCGAGTGAACAGAGGGACATTTGACATGTTTCAAACATTAGCAGGAATTTTGGAAGAGACTGAGCCTGGGCCCTCATTCTCCCACCTAGTAGAAGATCACCTATCTCTGCTTTCAAAAGAGTTCGAGCATTACTTCCCAACGACAAACTACCCATGAAATGCGAAGGAATGGATCCGCAACCCATTTGTAAACATGCCTGGTGCATCGAGCATGTCCATGCTGGAAGAGGTTCAGCTGCTGGAGATTGCAAACGACGGTGGACTTAAAAGTATGTTCGAGTCAACTGCAAATCTGCCAGCGTTTTGGATTAAAATCAAGGCAGAATATCCAAAGATCGCCACAAAGGCAATGAAAACACTGCTTCTATTTCCCACATCCTATCTTTGTGAAGCAGGGTTTTCTGCAGTGACAGCAACCATGACAAAGTTACAGAGTAGACTGGACATAAGGAACACACTTAGGGTGTCATTGTCTCCCATCACCCCTAGGTGGGACCGTCTCGTTGCAGAGAAACAAGCTCAGGGTTCTCACTGATTCTACATTATTGGTGTGTGGTATTTTATGCACTTTGTGTTTGTTATTATGCTCGATGTATAATTTTATTTTATTTCCTTGTAATTCCCCCCATTGCTGGTCCGTGAAATAATGTCTTATATGAAACCGGTCCGTGGTGCAAAAAAGGTTGGGGATGCTGCTCTAGAGCAGCTAAAGAGTGACACAAAGTTTATTGACTAAGGGCATTTTGTCTGACCTCATCTCTCTCGCGAGAGGCTGTAGGCAAGGATGTCCAGCTTCACCTTTGCTTTTCAATCTGGCCATTGAGCCCCTGGCCTGTGCCATTAGCTATCGCTATATGCTGACGACTTGCTGTTGTTCATTAAGGACCCACTAACTTAATTTCCACCACTGCTAGAATGCCTGACAAAATACAGTGCATCCTCAGGCTATAAACTTAACTTTAACATAAGCAAGATACTGCCATTTAATGTGCATGACACCCTAATCAGGCAAATCACTTCACCCTTAAAATGGTTTCCCAATGGATTTAAGTATCTGGGAATGTGGGTCGGGAAATCATTGGATAAATTATACACTGAAAATTACATAAAATTATTGGATCAAACCAATCTTGACCATAAAAGTTGGATGGACTTACCTCTGTTCTTAATTGGAAGAATAAACTTAATTATTCTATTAGCTTAAATAAGCCTTAATTCATATATTTTTTCCACTGCATTCCTTTTAAAGTTCCTGTATAAGCATTTCAAAATCTAAACAAGGCAATGACATCCTTTTGTGGCATAAGAAACCATCGAGTCAAACTTAATACGCTACAGATGCAAAAGGCAGGTTAAGTCTTAACAATTTCTGAAAATATTGTTGAAATCGATGGGGAATATTATTTGATTATTGAGTATTAATAAATCATTAAGATTAATCAATGAAATGTATATTATTAATATTCATCAATGATCTTTGGAATCGGGGATCAATAATCAACTGATATGCTTTTAGGGCCAGAAGTTTACCAAAAATTGTTAATATTAAAGAAATATTAATAATTAAAGGGGTGGAAGGCGTAAGTTTTAGCACTGACATGACATAAAAATGGCATGGTTTCTAAGAAGTCACGTGGGACACGATGGCAGACGTAGTTGTGGGGAAACCACATTTGAAAGGACTACAAATATGGCTGGCGTGATTTGAGGAAGTACCGTTAGGGCGTGAATTCAAAATGGTGACCATGATTTTGGGAAGTCACGTTTAGGCATTTAAAATGGCAGACATGGATGCGTCAGGCCAAGTATAGTGAATTGAGCTAACGTGTGTATTTGGACGGCTGCCATTATTTGCCCTCCCCGGGGACAGAGGTACGTCTTATGGCACAAATCCACAATCTCCTCCTGTCTGGGTTTTCTTTTTCGGACGGAATTCGGTAGAAGCATAGCCCAGGCTTTTCTCCTTGTCTGACAACTATCCCGCATTTTGGCAAAACAAAACTGGTTCCAAGCGAAATTCATCACTTGCTTCCTATGCTGGCGGGCAGCGGGAAATTATCTTTTGCCCTCCAAGGGGGTGTTCCCCTAGGAGCGTGACGTCACGTGAAAACTATGAATGGGAAACACGTATCTAATGTTATAGCGAGTCATTCACATTGTCATTGTCATTAACAATTGGTATCACACAAAACGCTCATGAGATTGTGTGTGTGCGTTAATCCGAATGTATGTGTCGTATGTCCACGTGGATGGATGTATGTGTGTGGGTAGGTTAGTAAAAGGAAAGAATGAGAGCAGGCGCTCAGCAAGGCAACAAAAAGAGAATAATAAAACAGCCGTGAGATGCACAATAGTCTTCCTCTTATCAGTCAGAGGTCGGCAAGCGAACTTAGGTTTATCATCCTTTGATCCCACAGGAACACGATGTATTGTAGTCACACACGGTGGCAAAACTGAAACAGGCTATCCACTGAGTGGATCAGCTCAAACTAGCCCCTAGAGAGCACAAACACAACACACAGCATCTAGTATGTTGCACCACAGGAAGGACTCGGCGGTCCATTCACTTCACACAGAAAAAAAGGCACCACGCTATAACTATTCTGTCTCCGCCCGAACCAAAGCTAATTACTTGGGTTGCTTGGTGCAACTAGCGTGCATCCCATTCAACTCGAAAATCCAACTTGTTGAGTGTGCACGGTCCACTGCAGCATTCTAGCAGTGGTTAATGGCAGGCTGTCCTCACTTAGTAGAGAAAAACAGCAGGGTCGACCAGGTTGAAGGAATGGACCTCGGTGGCTCTGTCTCCTCCTGAAAAAACGTTCTTCCTTCTGCAGGCGGTGAGGAACGGCTGAGTTATACAGTGTTCCTCTATGGATCCCCCCCAAAAAAGGGAATAGGGAATATTCGGACAAAAAGAAAAAAAGTCTCTGTCTTGTCCTGCGAGCTAAGAACTGTGGCTTAGGTCAAGGCAAATTCACTATTCAAAAACACACCATTACAGTAACTGCTGAATCAAAGCAGGAGCTCCTTCACAGCGTTACCTTGGAATGCCTTGGGAGGCGGGGCTCTGTGGCACTTAAGCTTTCAGTGACGTCATGGTCACTCTGCCGGATCTCACATTGGTTGCGGCAACTTTCGCCCAGTGGAGGGCGGGATTGCACCTAGGTGCAATTTACTGGACCATTGATACATTTCCTTTTGTAGCCGGTAGTGAATGCCTCCTAGGCTGGTGTAGATGTAGGTAAGTGTGGCACCTCCTATTTCTGCGTTTTCAATTTGTTTGGGCGGACATATAAGCCGCACCTACCTGGTGCGACAGACTGCGACTGCTACAGCAGAGGCTCCGGTATGTGTGGTTTTAGTTTGTGAAATATGCTGTTGTACGTTCTCTGTGTTGTTGTTGTGTTTTTAGGTCCCGCTCCAAAGCGACTCCCCCTCCCCTCCGTGTCCACATGTTGCGCGCTGATAATACATTGCGATAATCAAGCAGGAGATTTAATGTTTGATTACATTATGGAACCGCGACTATCACTTTGCTAACTCATTTAATCTGTTCCCCTTTTTGTAGAGTGCCACTGCTGTTTTGCTTACCTTGCTTTGCCCTGTTTTGTCTTATTTCATTTTTTTCCTTTTGTCGTCAGGTTACTTATATTGTTTTGTTTTAGTATTCCTGGTTTAGTTATATTAGGTGGTTTTGTTTAGTTTCCTTTTGTTTCTGTTGTGGCATTTTCTGTTTTTAGAGATAATACTGTAGTTTATGAGCGGCGTGTAATGGTTGTTTTTATTTTTACATATACTCTACTGTGTCTGTTTAAGTGCTGTGTGCCGGTGGTGAGCGTGGTCGCACGGATGTTGGAGGGTTTTGGTGATTAGAGTCTCTCACCTGTGCTTCACCCCCCCCCCCCAATCGTGTGTTTGATTATTTTCGCACGCCCATCACAATTTACTTTATTCACTTTTTTTGGCTTGCTGTGTGTGTGTGTGTGTGTAGGGCACGGGAGCCTGGTGAGTACTCTGTCCCATTATAATTGTTTCCCCCACTGTCTGTGACCATGGCCACTCGTCTTACAGCTCCCCCCCCCCCCCAGATTTAATCACAGTATATGTTGTATAATGTTATTGCCCTTTTTCTACAGTTGTCTTCGTGTGTTTAATAAATTTTTAGATATAGTGAATGTTTTTAACATATTGTGTTAAACAAATAAATCTGTATTGTTTTGGTAATCCTTTTGTCTCTGTCTGTAATTCCCAGTCACATGTATCATTAAGTATCTGTGGCTTTTCTAGTGGTTTGAGTTGGTCAGTGTAACAGTGTATAACTGTAAGTTATTTTTAAACCAAAGTTTGGGCCTTGTGCCGGCCCTGGCCACACTTTGTTCTTAGGCTCTGCTGGTTTGAGAAGGCTTTGTAGTTAGGCTACATGCCTCTCTATTGTCTGCAAGATGTGGATGAGGTCCCAACATAATCTTGCATCACATTTTAGATCTATATGGATTTTACCAAGAACCCAATAATTCAAAACACTTGTGTTTCTTGATAGGAGGCTCATTTAAGTATTGACTCTAAAGGGTCACTATGTAAGGGATAATGTATAGTTCGGAGGTTGTTATGGAGAAATAAACCCCGACAGGCATACAACCTGAAGGGGTTATTTCTCCATAACAACCGACTAACTATACTATACTAACTATAACTAACTAACTATACATTCTCCCGCTTATTACACGGCTTACGAGTGAAATAAATAATAAATAATCACCCACAATGATTCAGCAGCGACAAGGATTGGTCGGTAAAGTTTTTATTTAGTATTTATATTGAATTGGACGTTGCCGTTGATGGTAAAGTTTGATAGTGTGAATGGGACATCTCTTGGGATGTTAAACGTGCAGCTCTCATTTGGCTGTGGCTCCGAGGCTGACACACCTGTAAAACAAAAAACAACAACAACAACAAAAAATCATTTGACAGCGAGTCGTAAGCCAGCGCTTTACCAGAGTGATGTGCTAAACCTACTGTTGCTTTTATTGGAAGACAGGATCTTGCTCCATTTCTCCTGATCCGTGGTGGACGGCGTCCAGTACCTCTTGAGGCTGCTCTCACACCTGTGTCCAGTCACAGACATAATCTGACGACTTTCAAGGCTGGCCTGAGAGAGGAGCTGGACAGCGGTGCAGATTAGATCAGCGCAGATCAGATCAGCGGATCAGAGCGCCGTCCCTAGCAATGGTCTGTTATACTTGACGACGGTCATTATACAGAAATAATGGACTGTAGAACGCAGCGATGGACCAATCAGAGAGCAGCGTTCAATAGAGCCGTGTAATAATTAAAAACACTCCACTATGGAACATCCATATATATTCCAAACTCCATAGTTGACAGCACTCTCAAAGGTTGGGTGGAAAAAGGCATTAAAATAGTTGTTGACCTATACACAGAAGGTGTATTCTCTAGTTTTCAGCAACTGTCCTTAAAATACAACTTGCCTCACCACAACCTGTTTAAGTACTTTCAAATCAGACACTGGGTCAAAGCAAACTCACCTGGAAGATTTCCTGACATACCGGAGGAGACCCCTCTGGAGAAACAGTTGCTAAACTCCTTACGCACATCGACCAGAGGTCTTACATCAGCTATTTACAATATTCTCAAGTAACTATCCTGAATATAAAAGACCTCTTACAAAACACAAATGGGATCTAAATTGCACATATGATGATGCTGACTGGCACAAACTTCTGGATCAAGCTCAAAGCTCTTTCAATCTCCACTAAGCACAGACTGATTCAAGTCAATATATTGCACATTGTTTAACTGCAAAAATGCAACAACAATATCCTACCAATGTGCCAGAGATGTAAAAATACAATTGCTGATCTTTTCCATATGTTCTGGCATTGCCCAATGGTTGCTGAGTTTTGGAAATATATTACTAAAACTACCTCAGAGATTATAGAAGAGAATATTTCACAGGACCTTAAAGTATGGATCCTAGGAGATTTGGACCCATTGAAAATAAATAAATCTGTAAAATACTTTATTTTACTTGCATGTACAACTGGGAAAAAATGTATTTTAGTAAACTGGAAATCTTACCTCCCTCCCTCACAAAGACACGATTAATGAATTACCATTGTACTGCACTCCAAAGAGGAAGATCCTCTACAATTTAAGGAAAAGACTGACAAAGTTTAGAAATATCTGGGGAGCTTTCATAGATGCCTTACCTGGACTCAAATGTGATGGCTGACACTCAAATGCTGTTTTATTTTCCTCTGGACTAAATTTAATTTTACATCCTAACTTAGTCTTAATTTATTTTCTTATGTATGTGTATGTATGTTTATATATATTTTCTTTTATTCCTTTGATTTTCTGGTTTAAAGTGCAAAGAACAAAACCAAGTACGGGGTTTAGGGGTTCGGGGGTTCGGGGGACACCGTCTTTTTTTGTGTGGTCCTTGTTATTTCAAAGAAGTATGCATTGTACTATTTTTTCTTTTTATTTATATTTTAGTTATACATTTTTTGTTGTTTTGAATCTCGTTAAAATCAGTATTGTTGAAAAATGTTAAGTACAGAACAATTGTGCCCTGCCTGTATCTTCAACAATCAAAAAAATAAATTATTTTTAAAAAAAAGAGTGACACAAAGACTGATGAAATACTGCAGCTGTTGCAGGAGACTCACAGACTTGGTTGACCGTGACACAGAAAAGCAAGCACACACAAAACTGATAAAATACTGGCCCATCAGACATACACTGGCAGTGAGAGAGGAGATAATGTTTGCAGGTGACAGGATAATCCTCCCAAGCACAATGAGAAAAGACATGCTGCAAAAGTTATATGTAGCTCATCAAGGGATGCAGCGGACGAAAAGCACTCGCCAGAAGACACTGGTACTGGCTGGGGAAGGACAAGGGACATAGAACAAATGGTTGAGACCTGTGGGAGATGCCATTTTGAGATAAAAGGACAATCATTTCTGTTGATGGTTGACTACCCCTCAAAGTACCCAGAGGTGCTTAACATTAAAGACAAGACATCACACACTGTCATCAACAAAATGGAATCAGTCTTCTCCAGAACAGCAACACCAACAGAGTTGATGTGTGACCTCCAAAATCTACAAAGAGACAGCAGCAGTACTATAACAGAGGAACAAGGTGACTTCCAGGGCTGCAACCAGGTAGTACTGTTCACATGGAGTCTGAGAAAGGCTAGTGTCCAGCAGTGGACACTGCACAGAGAGATGAGCCATGTTTGTATGATATTGTGGCATCTTCGGGTCAGTACTAAAGGCGCAACAGATGAAATACAAAACAGAAAAACACCACACAGTGCCCAGATAGACTCAGAACCTGACTTACTTGAGGAGGATCACCCCTGCACAACAGATGTAGGTGTAAAAGGGACTATTAACGTTTAGCCGTCATCACCATCGAGACCAGCTCAGACCAGAAGTGGCCAACTCAGTAGACCACCTGAGAGATTTGTAGTGCTTCATGCAACATTAATAGGGGTTTGGGGTTAAATTTGGCTATCAATAATTATTAATAATTATCAGGGATAATTCTTAATATTGATAAATAATAAGATCCAATTTACATTAGATCACCTCGGGGCACCACCCTTGAAGAAGGGAAAAGAAAGCCAATTCAATTATTCAGTCTTATAAAAGGTACTAAACTGTACAGTTTGTAACTCTGATTAATAATGAACATAATAACTACAACCAACATTACCATAACAGCTAGTACTGGTCGAAGGATTTCATAGTCCTTAACAGAGTAGAGGTTGGCGACATTCACTCTTATACAATATTAAATAGACAGCAGGAAGGTTTCAAAAGTCTTTTATTTAACACAAAATGAAAACACACAATCTAACTAACATGAACTATATACAGGTGTGTGTGTGTGTGTGTGTGTGTGTGTCTGGAAGAACAAAAACAAAATGGTGGTTAGGGTTCAAAGTGCCATGCCGCATTGCATGGACAAAGAAAGACTAAACACAAAATGGCTGACGAAGAGGTCCAAGATGGTGGATCACCACTTGTTTCTCTGATAGGAGAGAAACAAAGAAACAATGGTGGTGCCCACATCATGTGCTCACACGTAGGTGTGATATGGTCCAGACTGAAGGCATGTGTGTGTGTGTGATGCGGTGCCAGGTTACGGCTAGATTCCACCAGATACGTGTCCGGTCCGGCTCCGCTCCGTCACGGCTCTGCCACGGCACACTCAAAAAAATGAACTTTGTGTGTTGTTGAATTTAATGCACCTATACCCAATTTAATGAATATATCTGTGTTAGCTTTTTAAACCTAGTCCACTTTAGCAGGTTTAACTCAAACTGAAAACTTGTTAATGCCACAAAAGCCGCTTGATTTGTTACAACATAACAGTACTGAGTGAATCGCACAATCGATTGCGGTATATTAAGAATGTCCTAGATGAGCTCCCGTAGGACAGATGTTGCGCATGCTCAAACGTAGACTTGAATGTGCGACGACGGGGCGGAGGCGCAAACAGGTGTGATCGTTTTGCGGTGTGACGTCCGAATCCGGAATCTTCCAAATAATTACTTGAGTAAGTATGCAGTCGGTGAACGTGACTTGTCAGCATGTTGTTAGAAAGTGATATTGACCACATTATTGTACATTACCCCAAGAAATAGAGGCAATATTTGAACACATGGTCGCTAATGTTAGCTAGCTAGCCAGTTAATGCAACGGTTGCTAGCAGAAATACATTGAAGTAGCATCTAATGGCATGAGTGGCATGAATGAGCAACAGCTAATGCAATGGAGCGGTAAAGGTGTCTATGAAGAGCACAGGTAATGTAACTTGTAAAGCAAACATGTATGCTGTAGTGTATTAAAAGTATGGATTTAATTTTAGTTGGGCTTGAAATGTTAGTTGTATAGCCTTAAGTTTGTCAGGCTATCAGAACAAATAAAACAATTGGAGGACAGACACAGGGAGACAAAAAGTGATGAGGACTGGAAGAAATTAAAGGAAAAACGGACTGAATTAGATAAATTGCGTATATCTGAGATTGATAGATTAATAAGATTCACACAACAGGAAACTTATGATGGAGGACCAAACTCTATGAAAATCCTGGCATATAAACTTAAAAGTCAAATAAAAAAGCTTACATTACAAAATTAAAAGTAGAACAAGGTGAAATAATAATAGATAAAGAAGAAATAGCAGAGGAATTTGCCAAATATTACGAAACTTTGTACAAAGATGAATTTAAAATCGATAATACTCAGATTAAAACGTTTTTAAGGGAGCTTCAGTTATCAAAGGTACCCCAGGACAAAAATAGGGCTCTGACTAAAGCAATCACTATAGAAGAAATTTATCAACAAATACAAGGACTGAAAAGAGGAAAATCGCCAGGTGACGATGGATTCACAAATTAATTTTATAAAAAATAAAAAATGCAAGTAACTCCATTACTCAAGAAAGCATATAATTATGCGCTAGAAACAGGAAAATGGGCTCAAACATGGCAATCTTCAATTTTAACATTAATTCCGAAAGAGGGAAAGGACACTACAAAATGCTCATCATATCGGCCTATATCTGTTAGGTTTCACCAGAATACAGGACTGGACCCAGAAGCAGACACTGACACCGAGGTTTCCAAGAATAAACAAAAAGAGTTTATTTAGCATGACAAACAAAAGGCGAGCACGAGGAAGCCACTCCGCGTGCTGGGGGGGATCTTGATTCCAAGAGATCAAAACAACAAAAGACAAAAAGGCAGGTGAGGGAACAGGCAAGCGGGAGGCGGACAGGCAGGCATGCACCGAGGGAAAACACGAGGATCTGGAAGAGGCAAAAAACACAAAAACACCATTAGCCTTCACGTTAGCTGATCACAAGAGCAAACACACGAGAGTGGCCGAGACAGGAGTGGTACTGCGTAGGGAGACTGAATACTCTGGCGAGGATTGGATGGACAGCCGGGGTTCTTATACTGCCAGGGGATAATGATGATCACCTGGCGCTGCCTGCTGGGGAAGCCACGCCCCAGCCACACACACACTCACAGGGAAACAAAAACAATTAGTGGACAAAAAAAGGGAAACAGAAAGGAATCCTGACAATATCCATGACAATATCATTGCTCAACACAGACTATAAAATAATATCAGCAATATTAGCAAACAGACTAAAGACCATAATTACTGATATTATTGATGCAGATCAATGTGGATTCATTCCTGGAAGGTATTTGGCAGACAATATTAGGAGAACAATAAATTTAATCGACTATGCTCAAAATAAAAATATTGACGTGGTATTATTAACATTAGATGCTCAAAAGGCCTTTGATTTAGTGAGTTGGCCCTTTATGTTTGAGATGCTAGACAGTTTTGGGGTAGACAAATTCTGTTCATGGATACAAGCGATATATAGCAACCCCACCTCAACAATTAAAACTAGTGGCACCTTGTCAAGAAGAATTACAATACAGAGAGGTACTAGGCAGGGACCCCCCCCCTTATCTTTTCTATGTATATTGAAATATTAGCAGCCGCAGTGAGACAGAACACTGAGATAAAAGGAATACAGATTGGAAAAGAAACTCACAAACTGGCACGTTATGCTGTTGATATTATTGTATACCTGACATCCCCAGAGGAATCAATACATGAATTAATGAAAACAATTGCTGAATATGGTAAAGTCTCTGGGTACACACTAAATAGGAGTAAATGCGAATCCTTAATAATAGGGAGACAACCCAGCCAGGCATTGAAAGAGTGTTATAGCTTTAAATGGGAGAATAAGAAGGTAAAATACCTAGGGATTAATATTAGTGAACACAGAGGAACTGTATGAGAACAACCACTGTGCATTGATTACTAAGATAAGGCAAGATTTGAGTAGATGGGGATTAATGCCACATAGTTTCCTTAACAGAGTAGAAACTATTAAAATGATGGTTCTTCCGCAATTTTTATTTATATTTCAAACATTGCCCATTGTAGTACCAGAGAAATACTTTAAAAACTGTAACAGAATTATTTCAAATTTTATCTGGAACAACAAAAAACAGAGAGTTAAATTTAAAACTTTATGTCAACCAAAAGAGGAAGGTGGGTTAGGGCTCCCAAATTTACAGGGTTATTCCCTGGCTACACAACTCCTTGCAATAATGAAATGGACAGAAAGGGAAACAGAAACCAAATGGATTAATATAGAAAAAGAAATGGCAAGAATATCCATTGGGACATTACCCTTCATTGGAAGAACGCAATGGAAAAAGTATACAGGGCGGAATTACTGCATTGACAATACATTGGCTAATTGGAAACGTGTGTGTAAAATTTTAAAAATGAAAACAGATAAAATCCTGGAAGGTTGGGCTAAAAATGGACTGACAAAATACTCACAATTAATTACAAATCACACAATAAACTCTTATGATATTATATCTAGCAAATATGAATTAGAATCAAAACATTTCTTTAAATACCTGCAGATCAGAAGCTACATGAGTAGATTTTTAGAAGAGGGGACATCAGCGCATGAACTGATTAAATATATGATGCAAAAAAGAAATAAAAACAAAGGAAATCTGTCAAAAATTTATAAAATTTTGCAGAAGTATAATGAGGTAGCGAGTAACTTAAAAGAGAAGTGGGAAAAAGATCTAAAAATCAACATAACAACAGAAGAGTGGAGAAGAATATTAGGTGAAAACTTAAGAATCTCACAATCAAAATACTGGAGGGAGTTTTCATGGCAAGTGAGTATGAGATTCTTTATCACACCTGAGAAACTCAAGAAATGCTTCCCTGGATCAGATAACGGATGTTGGCGAGGATGTGGAGAACAGGAGGCGAATTATATACATATGATTTTGCATGCCCAGTATTAACAAATATACTGGGAAGGAGTTAAGGAAATCCTAAAGTATATTTTTGAGCTTAAAGAGCCTTTGCAGGTACAACATTGGTTAGGTATTTATTTAAAAGGAAAGATAAAAGCAAAGGACATTTATTTCTTTAATATACTGAGAGTAACTGCCATGAAGCAGGTGACCACAGCATGGAAACAACCAAATACACCAAAATTAAGAGCATGGGTATTAACAACAGAACAAAGTTTAGAGATGGAAAGATTAACTTTTATAAATAGCGAACAAATACATATTTGGAATAAGCTATACTGTAAAGAAAGGCTGATAAACACAGTGGAAATATTTAATCAAATTAAGGAGATGAACTAAGTGGTCCCCACCCCAACACTAACACTCACATGCACACACACACACAGATACATGAACACGCATACAGGCACCACCATTTCTTTTTCTTTTTCTTTTTTTTTTTTTTGTTAATTTTCTTTCTTTGAGATCCTCATTTGGGAAATACCAGTTTGCCTCGTATATATGTTTGTCTGTTTTCTTTATGGTTTGTTATTTACTTTGTGAATATATACCTGGGGAAAAAAAAAAAATGCAAGGTACAATATCGCAAAGAGAATGAAATGACTGATTATGTTTGTGAAGGTAAGAAGCTTTGCAATAAAGTATTTAAAAAAAGTGTCAGGTTAGAGGCAAAAAAAACTGTTAAATTAGACATGTACTGTATACACACACACACACACACACACACACACACACGCACACACACACACACATATATATGCGCTTATTCTAGTTCTGTTTTCTAACTACAAGTTTGGTGAACTTGTCATTACAGTATGTCTCTGGAACATTTCTGAGCCTAAAGGCTGGATTCTCTACATTTTATTTGAGGCTCAAGTATTGGTAAGTACAATGGCCATCTTACTGTTTAATGACTAAGTATTTAACATTGTAATGCCCATCAAAATGATGGGCAGTGTTTATAGATTAACACTAATCTGGGGTACATTAAAGAAGCAATTTACAGCAAATATATGGACTAGTCATTTCTTATTTTGTTTCATTTGTTCCATTTTCAGTAACGTGAATGTGGAAGTGTAAAGACTGGTGCAGAAGAAACTACAAGATATCAGTTATTGAGGCACTACAGGTTAAAACATGGCCACTTTGGCCGCAGACACTCTTATCCATGCACATATTCAAATTGTCCATGAACATTTAAAACTTGGAATGCGCTTCGAAGTCACCTATGTAGAGGTGCACAACCTTTAGCTGCCATCATTGTTCATGTAGTGGTATTGCCTCATTGAAAGATTTTTTGACTCATGTTAACAGCCATCTAAAAAGACATGAAACCATCTGTTGTATGTTTGATAATTGCTCCTTTCAAACAAATATTTATGGGACATATCAAACTCACATGAACAGAAAGCACAAGACGTATACACTGAACGATTTCAAAGCTGGCATTGTGAAAAATGACACAGCAGGTTCACTATATTGTGCTTTGGGAGATACATGTTCAATAGAGAGTGATTTACTTGATGATGCTTAAATTGAAGATAGTACACTGGTCCCACAATCAGAGGACTTGCTAAAAGTTACAGAACAGAAATTGGCATTTGTTTTATTAAAATTGGAAAACTGTTTCCATGTACCAAGCTCTGCTATTGATGAACTGCTAAATGAGTTGCAGTATTTGATTAGTTCTGCCCTGGTGCCTGTATCTAACAACATTCTTGCTGATTTCTTCAATAAGAACAACCTGCAAGTTGACTAATTTCTCATCGAAGAGTTAAACTTTGCATTTTGTTCCTCCAACCCTCTGTCAAAAGCTTAGCCACTGCTTTTAAGCGGAAGCAATATTACAAAGATCATTTCAATATTGTTGATCCAGTTCAGTACAAACTTGATGTAAAGGCTGCAAGAAGTTATCAGTATGTTCCTTTGCTAAAGATTTTACATCAGCTACTTAATCAGAACGATGTTTTCAGCAAGGTTGTTGAAAAGAGAAGACAGCAACAGATAGTTAGTGACCACCTACATTATAGATTTTTTAAAGATGGCCAGTACTTCAAGAATAATACTTTTCTGTCAGGGGAGGAATTGAGAATCTCTGTCTGTCTAAATGTAGATGACTTTGAAATTTTCAACCCGCTGGGTACTCCACGTAAAACACACAAACTCTGTGCTGTCTATTAGATTTTGGGAAATTTGCCTCCTGGCAGCCATTCCTTTTTGGCGTCAATATACCTGGGTCTTTTATATAAAAGTGATGATGTGAAGACCTATGGCTATCGCAAAATATTCGAGCCACTACTCCAAGATCTTGTTACCCCGGAGCAGCAGGGTGTTTTTGTCTCCCAGCTGGGCACATTTGTGAAGGGGACACTGCAATGTGTGATTTCAGACAACCTTGCAGCACATGGAATAGCCGGCTTTGTGGAAAGTTTCTCGGGCGAATATTTCTGTCAGTTTTGCACAGCTCATGGAGCAGAAACTCAGGTCAAAGAGATAAAATCAGGTGCGTTTACCTCCAGAAACAAAGAGCTTCATCAAATCCATGTAAATACTGCACAGGCAAAAGGAGGTAGCTTTTTTGGTGTGAAAAAAGCTTGTATTTTCACAGAGAGACTTGCCCACTTTGGTGTCACATCAGGGTATCCCCCTGATGTTGTCCATTATCTTTTTGAAGGCATAGTCCCAGTTGAGCTTGCACCGTGCCTTGGTGTGCTTATTTCCAAGAAGTCGTTTACGCTTGATGAACTCAATAAACGCATTAAAAACTTTCAGTACAAGTGAGGTGAAAAAAAAAATTCATTTGGTGCTACGTAATTTTGTATGTCGCAAAACAATTGGTGGCAATGCACATAAAAATTGGTATTTGTTAATGTTGTTACCGTTTATGATTGGGCAGTAGAAAAGTGATTCTAGACTTGAAAGATATTGTAGAGCTTGTTGTTGCGCCTGTCCACTGTGAGGAGTCTGTGGCATATTTAGGGTTAGGGTTAGAGTATAAAATCTCAGAGCACAGACAGAGATACAAAGAAGTATTTCCAGATCAGAGACTTCTACCAAAACATCACTTTCTAGAGCATTATCCAGAAATGATAAAGTTGTTTGGCCCTATTGTGATGTTTTGGACCATGTGTTTTGAGGCCAAGCACAGTTTTTTCAAACAGCTTGTCAGACACACAAAGTGTTTCAAGAACATAACACTGTCCTTGGCGAATAAGCACCAGCTGATGATTGGCTATCACATGCACATTAAGAGTTTTGAGAGATCATCTTTTGATGTGACACATGTCTCTACAGTTCCAGTAGATGTCATGAAAGAGGACATAGCGCTTCACCTAAGTAGGACATACCCTGATCTCACAACAGTTACGCTAGCACAGACTGTCTCTAGCAATGGCATAGAATATAGAAATGGAATGATTATTTCACATGGATCAGTAGGTGGACTGCCTGAATTTGCAGAGGTACTTCAGATATGCATATTGGAAAACACATTGATTTTTATATGCAGAAAATTATCTTCATGGTACAGGGAGCACTACAGAGCCTTTGAACTCCAGTCATCTTCAGCAAGAGAGATTGTGTTGGCAGAGTTAAGTGACAACTATCCCCTGGCTGATTACAAGTGTGGTACCCTCCAAATGGTCACCCTTAGAAGATACATACACGTCTGGTAATTATTCTTAATTTTTATTTGAGTTTGATTGAATGTCTTTATCTGAATGAGTACCATTTCATATATGACAAAAACAGTATAAAGTTTTTTGTGGCTCCAGGGGGAGGTGATTATGTCACTGATTTCACTTGAGTCAGCAGCTGTTGGGGCTGAAGATTGCAAGTTTGAAAATTACCTTGTTTCATTTTATTTATTCATTGTTTTTTTTTTAATTATTGTTTTTTATTTTCCCCCAAAAAAGTTTTTAGTTGACACAGTACAGACATTTCAAATCAGCCTGCAGTTAAACTGGACTACAATAGTGGACAAAAAATAAAGTTGACTTAATGTTCATTATTGCTTTATAACTCAACATAGGGTCAAGTGTCATTAAAAAAACAAAAGGAGAAATTTTTATTTTTGACTTTTGTACAATTTGGGGAGTTTGAGGAATACTTCCTTTTACGTAAACCAGTGCTTTTAATGCCTATGATACTTTCTGATGATAACCAGATGCTGTCTACTCAGTAGGATTGTGTTATCTATGAATGTATTTTAATCATCTTCTGCTTTTCTTCAGAATATCCTGGTGACCAATATGACTACTTCAGCAGTGCTTCGCATCACCCTTGGAGAAAATGACTCTTCCAAACTAACCCTGCCTTTGAGAATACCAGGCTCTCTTGAGGAACTTCAAAGTGAGATAAAGAGACAATGTGAGGTGTCAGGAGACTTTAGACTACAATACAAGGACATTGATTTTGATGAGTTCATAAACATGACACTGACATCTATCTCAGACATTCAAAACAAGGCTACAATCAAAGTGAGTTACCTCCCAAGTGCCTTACCTACAAGTAGCCCTTGCCTCTCTCCACAAGCATCCAGCCTGGATGAAATCAGTATCGTCGCTCGACACTGTCATCGCTCAACACTGACATTCTCTCATCTTCTTAGTTGTCGTCATCATCATCCCTCAGATGTGAGCCATGGCCAGAAGTCTTTCCTGTGCCCGAGTTTGTCTAGGATGTAGAGATCCAACTCCACCATGCAAATAGTGACTTTCAAAGTGATGGTACCCTCTTCAGTCCTAGTTCAAGAATAAAGTCTGACATTCTTGATTGTTTGGCATCACAAATCATCAAATATAAAGCTTATCCCTCAAGTGCTGAATTTGATGCAGTAGCTGAAGCACTAGTGAAGAAGCACCCATGTTTAAGGGAGCAAGGTTCTGTTAGCGGCTTCTATGGGTGGAAGATTAGTTTGAAATATAAAATGGCAAACTACTGCACTAAGCTGCGAAACATCGGCTGTTGAGAGCTGAATGTCAATTCCTTCAAGCGTAAACAGAGTGATACACGCACATCTCCAAATCAAGTGAAGAAACCTAGAAGAGCGGAGGTGAATTACTGTCCAGACTATCCAACAGGACAAACCAAAGAAAGCTTAGAAGAGGAGAGGCCGGCGCTATTGTCTGAGGTGAAAAAGTGCAACAACCAGCAGATGGTTGGGGAGAAAATGGAAAGGACATTTGCTGACAGGCGGCATGAGGTGATCGAAGACAAGCCTTTTGATGCAGATTTCAAGAGAATGTGGCCAGCTCTCTTTTCTGAGCGTGAGGTCAGTTATTATACATTGTGCTGATAACTAAATCAGTATTCATGCTATTAGGGGATAACATTTTGAACATATGTTCACCCAAAATTGAAAATTGGAATTATCAACATATTCTCTTGCAAGCTGACATATCTTTCTCCATGTGATGTAGTTTGGGCAAATTTTCCACAATGTTTTTCTGGCAAAGTCTAGCTACTTGACCTTATGGTGGTCTTTGGTACTGGGCCACAGAATCATACCAGGAAATTACCTTGGTTTCAATGAAAATGATAACTTGGGCAAAACAATATTCATAAAGACTATCCTCACCAAGGACATACTGCATGGGTTTAAGGTTGAGAATGACCCACACTAGCTGTTTAAGTACCAGTCTAATATAATGTTTACCTAAATTTTTTTTAGGAAGTTAAAAATACCATTTCATTGGTTGGATAAGTCCATTCTTGTTTTTATTAACCCATATTGTGTTGGTTTGTGAACCATAAAACATATGCGATTTTTATACTGTCATTGTTAAATGTTTGTAGGTGAAAGCAGAGTTTGCTCGCATCACCACTGTCCCACTGAGATCCAAGTTCACGCAGCAGCTAGATCACCACTCCTCCCAGCTGATGAAAGTTTTCCAAAGGAAAGGAGGAGCCACTGGCCGAAAAATAAGGAATATCATGGCAGACTTGGACAGGGTGTGTATTTGTTCATCAAGAATATTTTTGTTAGTTAGTGTGCAGTTGTATTACTTTTGCATGCAACGAAATATTGAAGACGTCTGGTTGATGACATTTCTATTCAGACAGACATTTAACAGACATTTATTCTTGTACTAAGTGCATATTCATTTCTACATGAAATAGTGAAAAAAAAAAAAATTCCTACTCTAAAGACTAGATATGTACTTTCTGTGGTATGGAGTTTGGGCAAACCGTTTTAGCAATGCAATTGACCTCATGTTACGTCCTGATCAGTTTGTCTGTGAGTGAATGTTTATATGATCATTTGAGTCATCTTAATAACTGTTTGACTCCCAATTTACTCTTAATATCAATAGCCAATCCAAGGATACAGTGCACCCAGTAGGTAGCAGGTTTGTTTTTTGGATTGCTGTCATTGCCACTCATCGTGCTGCACATGGATGTAATGAAAACATGTATATACTGTAAATATGTTGCTTAGATTATCATTATGCTTGGTTTCCACAAACACAAATTAGGAGCCTGATATTTTTTTATGTAGTGATGCATCGCTGGTATTGATTGCATAATACAATAATCTTGCAACCCATCTTATACATTTCTCTTGTTCTTTGCCGCAGAATGACGCCATTGAAACAAGAAACGCGTGCATACTGAAAGCACTAATTGTTTACTTAAACGAAGACCATGAAAACCTCATAAGGGAGTACTTTGTAAGTATTTTGGCCTCTTCTGTCCACAGAATTGTCCTCCGGAGACTGAAAATGTGAGCGCTGTTTTCACTTTTTGAGCTGTTTGTAAACAAATTAATGTGATCAAATTTTGCAATGGAGAAACATGTCAACTAGTGCAGCAGTGTCTCATTGGCTTGTTTTTAGGTTTTGGTGGTCTACAGCACAGAAGAATAACATATCAGGCTTTGGATGCACACACAATACTTGTTAGAAAAATATAGAAAATTGTCAGACATATCCTTTAACACAGCCATGGTGCCCTCAGTGCAGTCAGAAAGACAACGGCCATGCTTGCATAGTAAAATTCCCTTTTCATTTACGTTATCAACAGCCTCCAATTTATGAATGCTCCTGTTTAATTTATCAAATTAAACTTAGTAAAGCCTTTTTCATGTGCATGTTTGACAACAGATGCCAAGACAGCTATTGTCAAAACTACAAATGCAACACCAGCGGGGGGGGGGGGGGGGGGGGGGGGGGGGGGGGGGGGGCAAGTATATTCAAATATATTGTAATTTATTCCCACAAATGCTGCTCAGAGTAATCACAGTCCACGGCTCTTCTGCCAACAGAGCCAGGGTCTCTCTCTCTCTTGCGCCGTGCATACAATCAGTAGCAGCTTCTCTTGGTTTGCATCACATTAGATACCACGGGCACTCCAGATAGTTTTAGCCACAGGCTTGATAGTTGTTAGCATGCCTGCTAGCAACTGCTAGTAGTAGTATAGTCCCATCGGCAGCTGCTGCGGAGTTTGTCTCTGTCCCGCTCCACGGCATGGGAAGCCTCACAAGGGCAGGCTATGTACCGGTTGTGAAGCGGGTTTCAACTTTCAACCCTTGCTAGCCCGCTGTTAGTCCTGTTGGCCCGCGAGCCTCCCCCACCACCGCCGACAGGATTAAACAACACACGTTAGTGATAGGGGACTCCATTACCCGTAAATTCAGGTTAGCGCCGCCGGCCACTGTTTACTTCCTGGGGCCAGAGCCTCCGACTGAGCTGACAGTGGCTAATCTGAGGGTGCTGGCATCAAGCAGGGAGAAACAGGGAACCCAGGCAGGCACACACGACTTTCTGAAGCGCGAGAAAGTGATGCACAATAATATAGCATCAATCAATCAGTCAAGATTTATTTTTATAGCGCTGTTTACAAAATTGCATTGTCTGAACAAGAGAGCTGCAGCTAATATACAGTAAAAACTACTATAAAACAATAAATTCTAAACTTTCCATTTTCATAGTCCCATTACAGTCTAGACCTTTCTAACAATTAGATATAACATAAATAAAGTTGTCCTCCTATAAGAGGGGGGGGGTGGAGGTGGGTTTAAAATTTAAAATTGACAATGCCAATTACATTGTAGCTTCACATTTAAATAGAAAATATTGTAGTGACTGGAGGAGTACCAGTTACGGACAGTGAGGGCTAGGTGGCGCAATGACTCATGGGAGTGTAATGTCAGACACTCATGAGACTGTTATTGTTCAGATATGTTTCGTTTGATTACTTTCTGTACATGTTCTGAGTGTTGTGGTTGTGTCCTGTTATGTTCCAAGGATGTATGTGTTAAATTAGCATAAATATAAGTTTTACATTGTGCCACCATGGCCGAATATGATATAGCGGGTAATGACGTGCATCAAATGTTTGTGTTTAAGGGGCGTGTCTAATGTCAATAAATCTGCATTGAAGTTAAGGATCTGTCTTGTGAGACTGCCTTCTTATTAAGCTTGCCACAATATGTTAATAACTGACATCAAGAATTTGTTGGCTATAGAATTTGTTTTCTTTGTCAATCCAGAAAAAGAATGCCCATTAGAGCTCTGCTGATGGAACCACAGCGAATCGGCGATGCTTACGTTTGGGTTGGTATCATAGACTGGTAGGCATACAAAAAAACGTCATCCCTATGACACTCAACATAGTAGCAGTTGGTGACCAATCAACATTTCTTACTGCCCCCCCAATCAAGGCAGTCTAGAACCGGGCCTGCTTAAGTACACATTTGAGGTTCTACAAAAACTTGCGATGGAACTGGATGGCAGCCACCTCTCAACAAAGGCTCAGGTGCTAAAAAACAAACTGTTTGAAGGAACGATTTAGACGAAACATGGCAAGTGGAGTGTGGAGCAGACATTTTTGTGGAATGCTGTGAAGTGGCACAGACGAAAGCTTGGAGCAGGGGTTTTCAAATCAGCCAACAAACAAAATCTTTTTGGATCTACACGTTGAACTGATGTAATGAGTGGAATGGTCTTAGTTTCAACTGTCTGAATATGTTTTAACAGACTTTAAACTGTTCTCAAAAGGGAGAGAAAATCAAAGTAACAATTAGAAAGGTTGATGGGGAGACCAACACTGGGAATGGAAGGAGTGACAGAGATCGGTGTGAATAAGAGGGCAGAGCGAGAGGGCAATAACATGTATTGAGAGGGTTGTAGCAGGAAAATGAGGGTGTGGAAAACCACATAAGTGACATACAGTGATAGTGAGAGCACAGAGCAGGAGTCATGGGCACCAAATTAACATGCAAAATTTGAGTTGCTGTTGCTGTTATATTTTTAGCATGATGTTTATTTAAACAAGGAGCCCTGTTTTGAACATGCAGTGCTTCCCTTAATTATTTTGTATTGGCAATGTAACAAAACTTTGTACGCTATAGGATGTTTTCTTTTTACACTGCTGAAGTGGCAGAGAGGAAAAAGGGATTTTTTTATTTTGAAGTATTTCCTACGTGGTATAACATTGTTTTACCCTTTATGTAGATGGGTCTTCTGCTTATCGTCATTGCAGAATTTTTTTTTCCATTTAAAAGCTCCAAGATTACATCTTGAAAAATTAAAACTATGAGTTATCAAAGGTTTTATTTTATAGTTTTCTGTGAAGTTAATTTATAAAAATATATAACCCTTTTCAAAGGGTTCAAAGTTGATTGGACGGCGCTTCAGAGTACAGTGTGCATGCATTCCACTTGCTTAAGACAAAACTTAAGGCAGAAAGACCTGCAAACAAACAACAACTGAAGACAGCTGCAGTCAAGGCCTGGCAAAGCATCACAAAGGAGGAAACCCAGCATTTGGTGATGTCCATGGGTTCCAGACTTCAGGCAGTCATCGCCTGCAAAGGATTCTCAACAAAGTATTAAAAATAGAAAAGAAAACATTTTATTTATGATTAGATTCATTTGTCCAATTACTTTAGGTCCCTTGAAATGAGGGGACTAAGTATGAAAATGTTTGCAATTCCTAAACCCTTCCTTCAATTTTGATGTAAATACTCTCAAATTAAAGCTGAAAGTCTGCACTTCAATTTCATTTTGATTATTTAATTTCAAATCCATTGTGGTAGCATAAAGGGCCAAAATTAACTGTATATGCAATCTTCCCATGACCTCCGAACAGTGGATACGTGTAGCACACAAGAATTAGTCCACCTCTCACATAAAGCTCGTCTGGCTAATGTCCAAACAGCCCAGGGTAGCAGTGCATGTGTGAACACTGCTTCATGGATTAGATCCACAGTACGTGTAAACGTTGGCCTGCGTGTAAACGGTGACATCACATGTAAATATGTTTCATACAACAGTAGTCTATCATAGCTAGCTAACATTAGCTACAAGCTGACGATGCTAATGATGTTAGCGTTGGGCTAATACATACAATAGCAACATAAGGAGCTAATGTTAGCTACATTGACTTCATAATGCAGAGTAATAATACATTTCCCCAACCAAAACAAACCAGCTCATTACCTGTCCAACAGAGACACAGCTACCACGGCGTCTGTTTTCAGGCCTTCGACTCCATCAGTTGTCTCCATCACTGAACAGCCACTCCAATGTTGACTCTCGTTTCACCTCTTGAGCTATCCAACGTCTTTTTGTTTGAAGCCTTCTCCAGTTTGTTCTTTCTTTTCCTGCTCTGTTTGGCAGTGCTAGCTGCTGTAGGTACAGCTGCTAATGAAAAGTGTGTCTGTACTTTCTCTGCCATTCTTGTCCGTAAACAATGAGCTCACTCCACCACAGCTCCAGCAGTGCGGTGTGTAGACTCCAGTCACGCTCAATGAGTGAATCCAAAAAATCCATGGTCTGTGTCAGCGACAGGGCTGTAATAACTTCAGCAGGGATACAATACAAAAAGGAATGGCAGGTAATGAAATGATGGCATTCCTTTTTGTATTATATCCCAGCGCCAGGAAAATGCTTCAAGCACTGGTCCTAACAGTCACATGTTAGCTTACCGCTTAAGACTATTTCATATTAGTAAGACATGTTTTAAGAAAATGGACTTTCCATTTCAATTCATGATCTGACTGTCAGCTGACCACAGTAGAATTGTGGGAAACACTGACCATAATTGCTGCACACAAACATAAACAATATCTGACCAAAGAAAGAGAATCGAGGCTTCACTGGTTGATCAATTAGTAATTAGAGGTTGAATTAGCTGTATATAGTCACAGATTTTTTTATTCTGTCGTAAAAGACTGTGTTGCTACCGCCAGATATCTTTCCCTTTATTTAATTCTTGATAACTTTCAAACTTCATAAGTTCTCTATACTCTCTATACTTCATAAGTATTTTTTCTCTCTGGGTTGTGCTTAGTAATGTTTTTTGTGGTTTAGTGGTAGGTGATGCATGGGTTGGGGAAACAGAGTAATCTTCCTCTGCTTGGAATTTTTAATACAGGTGGATCAATAGCTGTATTTCAAATTGAATTTTAGACTTTGTAACATTACTGCAGCTACAGTCTGAAAAGAACGAAGCTCCGAGAGTATTTTTCCTTATTTAACTTGTTTCTACAGTTGGTATTGTATTATTACTATTCTGATAAGTCAGTGAGTAGTTGTAAATCAGCTACAGGTTGACCCTGAGGCTAACCCTGTACTGTGTATACTTATGCTGTGTTGTACACTAGTGCAGATTATTAGCAGCTGCTCATACAGAAAACATGTATGATTATCAAATTGTGCTGACTGAAGATATCTACAGTACATGGGAAAAGTTTGTTTCTCCACATCTCCAGATCAACACACCTGACCTGTTTTTGTCCTCACACTCTTACATGTCAGTCTGTCACCTGTGTGTTTCCCACTCCAGCGTGGGCAGAAATGCAGCTGACTAGAGTATTTAAAGCAGAACAGAGTTACTTCACTGGCTTCTTGTCTGGCTTCAAGGTGAGTAAACAATATGATCCTGGTCATATCGTTGTTCTACTTCTCTTCAGCCAAAACTTCTCATGGGACTGTATATCCAACAGATGTCACAGATGTGGAGATTGTGTCTGCTCTGTTCACTCATTAGTGCCTCATATGGTAAGTTCATTTGAAATTGTTACTACTATTGTTACTAGCAATGGAGTTATGGTGATATCTTGCTGATTTGATTTCAAGCTACTGTTGATTTTCTGCATGTGAAAACTCTTTTTAAGAACTCTTTTCTTAAAACTCTTTAAGAAAACTTCTTTACTGTTTGCCCTTAAAGAGCTGAAACCTCATTAAAATCAGACTATTTCACCCACTCTGGCAGTATGATATACTTTATATATTAGCTTGTTCCTTCTCTCTATGAAAGCTATATTTGCACTGAATATTCAGACCGCCTCTGTAAAAAAATACACTGTAGTACACTAAATTTAAGTACTTAATCAGGACATGATTCATGTAATATTTTCAATGTACTATCATTGTACCTAGTATGCTAATGATATATGATTAGTGCTAATAAAGACGTACTGAAATACATTTACTTGACTATACTATGTTGAGACACCTCAAAATTGTCTGTTAACAAACTGTGAAATGCTTTAGAAAGTTTATTATACAGGGTTAGGGTTATAGTAATGTAAACATCAGGACAAATAATAAATGGTTTATAAAATATATAATTGTTTGTTAACAGTGAAAAAACTTTGTTATTGATGTTGATTATTAAGTGTTACTGACCTCTTGGGACTCTTTTGGACTTCATTGTGAACAAACTCTTAATTAAAGGTGATCTGTCATTTCTTCCTGAAAGCTCTCTGAAGGAACCTTTCATGCTATAAAGATTGAAATATTCAGGAGTTGAAAAGACAATACGTTTTATGTGAGTTGAAAGAATATAGCATCAAAAGTTCATGAGTATCATTGTGAAATGACCTCAGTATTTGATGGTTTGTGTCAGTGGTGTGTTCTCCATGTCCACAGCGGCTGAGGTCTGTTTTAATGAGCTGGGCTGCTTTGATGACCTGCCTCCCTGGGGGGGCACTGCTCAGAGGCCAGCATCTGTCCTGCCCTGGCACCTTGAGGAGATTGGCACCCGCTTCCTCCTCTTCACCCAGAAGAACCGCTACTACCAGGCAAGAGATGGTTTTACTGCTTGACAACAGTTAGCAAGGAGCGTTTATGTCTCACCTCTGATGTGTATACAAAGACCATGTGTTACTATTGTGGGGATTCAATGTACATTTGGAGCTCTAAATGTCTTTTCTACTGAGACGATTAGGAGATCAAGACTGATCAAAACATCCAGGCATCAAACTACAGCGGGATGAGAAAGACTCGATTCATCATTCCTGGTTATTTGGAAAAAGGAGATGAGGACTGGCCGCAGGACATGTGTAAGGTAAGAAGGCACACACCAAAAAACTCCTTCAGGGAGATTCTTCGAAAAAATACTAGATTTGAAGAAAAGACAATGAATGTTTGATCAAGAAGCTTCATAAAAAGTGTAGCTGTGGGTATGTTACTGAAAATGTTTTATTGTGAATTCAGCTTTGGCCTTCAGGGCCATGATAACTCAAGGAGGCCTCAGGGCAAAACTGAATGCCTCTATTGTCTCTTCGTCTGTGGCAATCTGTTGTTGCACAATTTGTTCAAGCACTGTATGAGCACAGCAGCTACATAAATAAGGCCTTAAAATGAGGAATTCGGAATTTGGGCTGTCCCTACAAGAAGGATCTTCAGGATGAGACAACAAAACAGGTTATTGTGTTAATGTTGCAGATGGCAGTGGTTACATTTGAAGTAGTGTGAAGGAACTGTGTCAGTCAGAAATGTAAAAAGAAAACAGAAATAAACAAGTTTGGGGAAAAAATAGGGTGAATGTGCAAAGGTAAACTAACACAAACTGAACTAAACTAATAAACTAAATATAATAAAAATGTGGAAATGAATACATTTAAAGATATATTAATTCATACATAAAATGGAAAATTAAATGAGCATTTATTTATTGATTCATTTGTTTTTTGTTTTGGTCAACCATACTGCTGTTATTTTTGGTACATTAAATGGCAGAATAATCAATGTATAGAGTCATTCTGACAGTTTTGACCAGCCATACTGCAGTTAAGGTTAACAAAGCCTCCAGTCAGTAATTGAGTATTTACGGTATATAGCTTACACTCTCCTCAGAACTTTGCTTGGCTTCTAACAGCAGTTTGTTATAATTTTCTGTGTTTTCTTAAGTCTGTAGCCATTCATCTACAATACACTACACCAAATAGAAAACAGTGATGGCCATTCAGATTTAAACTTTGGTTTACATGAAAGCCTTTTAGATTTCCTCTAAGATTTCCACTCACTAGGTGAACACATTGGAACACTTAACATTTAACACTTGCATCACTAGAGAATTTTAATTTAACACACAAGAGAACAAATACAACAAAATATTGCTGCAGTTTTCATGCATTCTGTCATCTGGTACATACTGCCCCCAAACTCCATCTTTACATCTCATCATTGTTTGTGGTTTCACTATAATTTTCTTGTTGCTGTCTTGTCATTTGTCAACAGAGCAGTTAGTACATTTTCACATATACAGTCAGTGCGCTGGTTTTCTGTACTTTTACATTCAGTCCCATAACACATGCCACTTCTGTTCATGCTTAGGGTTAACCCTCCTTGATTGATCACCTGCTATTATTTTAACATGTAGGTAAAAAAAAGTTACATAATGCTGCTTTTACTGATACTTTTTATTCGTGGTTAATATTCTTTTGAAAATATCTTTCTGTAAATTGTATGAAGTGATTTTTAAGCCCTCAGTTGAATAAATACTAGTTGCTGTGTCTAGGTCATGCTGAAGTGGGAGAATGTGAACTGCATCGCTGTGGAGTGGAAGAAAGGTGTGAAGACTCAGTATGCCCAGGCTGCCAATAACGCCAGGGTTGTGGCTGCCCAGGTGGCATCCATGATCACATTCCTCATGGTAAATGTAACCCCTCCTTGCCACTGGAAGTAAAATATTGGGCTACAATTTCAATGTTTGTATGAACAGGATCCTGAGTACTCAGCTTTTGATGTTGAACTGGTTAACCCTCCCTGTACCAGTAGTTGTTATTATTACAGGCTAGAATGTGACAAATAAAAATATGTGTCTACAAACAATTATCAAACTAATAGCGCGGTGCCTCCACTGTGAGATTACATCACTCATACAATGTGAGTAATATCTGTATTCCCCCAGAAACAATGGTAAAGTATTATCGTAGGTAAACCTTAGGCAAATTAAATGTTCAGGACAACCATGTAAAAATGTATAACAAACAATAGATTTATTATCTCAGTCTAGTTCCTCTTTTGTATCTTCTGTATTCAAAACATTCACTTTCACTGGTATTCTCCCAAAGTATTGTACTATATTCAAACAGATCTATTTTCTGTTGCTTCACAATATTGAATAAACACAAATTCAATACCAGTGCAAAATAAAAATATAAATGAAATCTCAGGTAGGTACCCATTAAACTTAAATTGACCTTATGGCAAATATAATTAATAAACCGAAAGCATTTAAGTTTAACACTTCAAACTTAACACTTTTTGTTTTCCCCACAGGAAAATATGCAATAAACCAAAACAACCTATGTGAATGTGTATTAGTGTCTATGTGTGTGTGAGTATGTGTATTAGTGCCTATGTGTGTGTGAGTATGTGTATTAGTGCCTATGTGTGTGTGAGTATGTGTATTAGTGTCTATGTGTGTGTGAGTGGGTTAGAGTGAAAACTCCAATGACAAATCAACACACGTAATATTGTAACCCAAATTATTCACCACAACAGAACAGTTTCAATCCAATAATTTGTAGTTAATCAGTTCAACCTTTAGAACAGTTCAGTTACTACCAAGCGCTTGGGTTTCTAACCGTTGGGGGCCATAAGTTGGTGCACATGTGAATAAACAAATCCATAAATCCTTATCACGTTGCTGACACAGTCAGTTACTCACATGACCGAAATACATATAATCCAGAAGAGTCCATGAGCTGGTAGCTGATACAGTAGCAGGCAAGGCGAACAGGTATCGTCTGTGTCTCAACTCAGGTCCAGTGGCTCAGTGAGTCCTCACGAGCAGTAGCAACAAATGCTAGTTAGCACGGCAATCCAGGGAAGTCCTTGTTTCCTCCAGTCCTCGGGGAAAATGCAACGGGCGTTTACAGCTGACTGTCTACGATGATGCAAGCTTAAACGTCCATGTTTTAAAGTCCAATATACACTTTTTACAAAGTTAATAATACAATAAACACAGTTAACCTGGCTTCACTTTCACCTTAAACTTCCTGAAAACGAGTTACTGAACTGTGAAATACACACGATGTTTAACTGCAAGGTAATACTTAATACTTGCCAATACTTAAAAAGTATTTAGTCTACAAATATTAATTACTTCACCAACAATCTTAGCTTTTAGCGCTCTGATCACTACACACGGCTCTTCTCTCACATACATACGTTTTTTTCTCTCCCCTCCTTTTTTTTTAAACTCTCCTCTCATTGGCTAATAGTGCACTTGTTCCAGAAATCTGATTGGCTTAGATTAGATCATTCAAACGAACTTGATGGCAGGTTAGTTTAGTACCTTGCATAGTGCAAATCACAACAACAAACAAAGGATCATAGGACATGTAGTATATGAAAATAAAACACATGAAATAAAACACTCTTGTTTAGCTGTATTTTGTAGGTCGCTACATAAATATAGCACGTCATTAACTGTCAGACACTGGCATACTATGGGCATAGCTCACAAATACACAAACAGTAATATATGAGGATGGCAGTGTGGTTGAGAAAAATTAATCAACAGATATCTTGAACTTTACATTTCTTTATGTTGCAATGTTACATTTCTTTAGGTTCAATTTACAATTTGACATTGTGACAATGCTGTGCTTATGGTCTATTTAGGTTTATTCACAGAAACCACTTAGTTTGGATGAGGAAAAGGTTTTGGTTGCCACAAGCATGGCTAGAGGTGTCAAGACCTCCCATCAAAAATATCAGTTTTTTGTCGGCACAAATACAACTGAGGTCCCGAGGTCTCCAAAAAATATCCACTGGTTTCACTGTAACAATTGTTGAAACAAAGTCTTCAACTGTGGTCACAGACTTGGGATCCCCTCCACCTGCAGACATGAAATTCAGTCTATAAACATCCTTTAAAGGAGTGTCACAGCAATTATTGCACATCACTGTCACAAACTGGCTCAATGTGTGTGACAAAGAGGGGAGACAAGTCAGGATTTAAGTACCAATGAAAATGTTTTATTGTGACTTAAAACAACATAACTATGTACAAAAAGCATGAGTTGTGGAGAGTAGCGGCATCAGTAGTGAATGTAGTGTGTGGATGAGTGAGGCGTGTGTGTGCTGCTGTTGAATGCAAAAGAAAACACCAAAACGAACCCAGAACCTGGAGTGGTGTGGAGCAGTGTTGCCAGATCTCACGAGAGAAAACAAGCAACCAGCTCTATGGAAACAAGCCCAAAAAAAGCAACTTGGCTCCTCAAATAAATAAAATAAAGCCCAACAGGTGACCTAACCTACCACATTGTGTAAGAGAGAGGCCACTTGATAACAGTATCTATATATACATTTATTTTTGTTTGCATAGGCAACAGTAAATTGACAGCAACTACACTTAAAAAACAAGCCCAAAAACCTGCAACCCGCGACTGACGATATTTGCAAGCGACTTTACAGAAAAACAAGCCCAAAGTCGCTTATAACAAGCGGACTTGGCAACACTGGTGTGGAGCCTAGGAGAGAGAGAGAGACAATGAGACTAGGCTGGCATTTATAACCTTGGTAGAGGCCTAGCCAGGTGTCAGCACCTTGCCCTAACGACCCTCCCTGACTGCCAGCTCCTGCAGGAAGTGATCAACTGCATCATGGCGAGCATAAAGGGAGGGGTCGTAACATCACAGAAGCCAGCACTAAAATAAAACTAAATAAACTTGAAATTACACAACACACAGGGCAGTCACAAGAGGAAGCAAAGAGGATATTCTCACATGCATACAGCAGTTGAAGAAAATGTCGTATGCATGATAAAGTGGTAGATTTGAATTTCACATAATGTTCACAATGTAGGGCAACTACAAGCAGAAGGCTGATAAGTTCCATATTATCGGACACAGCCTGGGAGCTCACGCTGCAGGAGACACTGGTAGCAGGATCCCTGGCCTTGCACGCATCACAGGTAAACCTGCTGCACTACTTTAATGCAGATATTGTACATTTTTTGGATGACTCATGTTTGCATGATAATGTTTTTAGAAATTATCTGCAGTGATAAGATTATGCAGACTTCAGATCCTTCGATGGATCCATCTGTGTTGTCCCACCTCTCGTTCTCTGCTCAGGATTGGACCCAGTTGAACCTTACTTCCAGGACACCGATGCCTCTGTACGTCTAGATACCAATGACGCCATCTTTGTGGATGTCATTCACACTGATGGGCTTCCTTTCGACTCCAAACTTGGTATGCTGAGTGGAGTATTTGCTCACTTCTCTCAATGTTTTCATTCTGTTCTTCTTCATTCATTTCTAAAACTCTAGGCAAAATTAGTAATAAAGTGTTCCTGTAATAGTTTTAGAAAGTGACTAACTTTAAAGAACTTCAAATACAGTAGTCAGTGCCCTTTAAAACATTTTCAGAGGATTTATTTTAACCCTCTGTATGCTACTTATCACCGTTGCCTAATAGAGTGCTGCAGGAGTTGTAAAACCCGGAATGTGTTATTTATTATTTGTTATTTTTGCACTTCCTGTTCCCTTGTCTCAAAGCCGGTGAGATGCCTGAAATAAGGTCTGTGGTTAACAGACCACATTTTATTCTGTGTCATAAAATACGTCAGTAAATACCCCACACGTAAATTACACAGCATTTATGCATCTTAAAAAAAGGTTGTTGCTAACAAGTGTCTAAATGAGACTACAGAGGCTGTAGCCGAGCATGGAGACACAATTTATATTAAACTGTGCTTAGTTGTGGTGATGTTAAAGAGATAGTTCGGATTTTTTGACATGAAGTTGTATGACATTCTCACCATCGGTGTCGTGCATCAGCAGTGACTTTTCCCCCACTGCGTCCTGTGAGCCGAGGTCTGTCCCGCTGTTGTTGCTGAAGAAAGTAGTTACGGCTAGTTTGCGGGGTCACGAAGATAAAGCGTTTTGCTTCAAAAAACAATATCCGTTCAAAAGAGTAAAACATTTGCATCACAAAATCGTTTACGACAAAAAAGTCAGACCTCACGATCACCTGGCACTATTTCCCCTCCCTTCGTATCACTGCGCGCTTCCGCCTGTTGACACACCGCACTGCTCCGTCAGCTGTTTCACGGTGTTTACATGCTCGGATGTGCGAGAGAGCTAACGTGAGAGCTAACGTGAGAGCTAACGTGAGTACTAGCGAGATTATTAGACAAGAGGATATATAAAAATGGTGCGGATTTGTGATTATCCGGGTTGCAACAACAAAGATCACACCAAGTCGCCGTATATATTTTACCGCTTTCCTGTCACGGACATTGCTATTAGGCAACTTTGGCTTCTTGCCATAGGCTTGAACATTGAAGCGAGATTGCCAAGGGTGAAAAAGCTTCGTGTGTGTAGTGCACACTTCAGCAAGGCGATTATGTTCCTACACGCCCAGGAAAGAGGAAGAAACATGTTTTGAAGAGCGCTGCTGTGCCACGACCCCAGGTAAGAACAACTATCTACAAGCTAAAGACGGTGCCTTTTTATATGATGGCTGTTATTATTATTGTCAGCAACTTGGACCGCTTCTCTGTCTCTCTCCTCTCTCTCTGCCCGTTCTAACTCCATTTGACGAAGCTCGGTGTCTGTGTATTCGGGTTCATAAAGATATCCCTTTGGCTCTGTGGTAAAAGGAATGTCTTCATCACTCGTTTCGTAGTCAGACATATTTACTTTTACCATCCGAGCATGTAAACACCGTGAAACAGCTGACGGAGCGGTGCGGTGTGTCAACAGGCGGAAGCGCGCAGTGATATGAAGGGAGGGGAAATAGTGCCAGGTGATCGTGAGGTCTGACTTTTTTGTCGTAAACGATTTTGTGATGCAAATGTTTTACTCTTTTGAACGGATATTGTTTTTTGAAGCAAAACGCTTTATCTTCGTGACCCCGCAAACTAGCCGTAACTACTTTCTTCAGCAACAACAGCGGGACAGACCTCGGCTCACAGGACGCAGTGGGGGAAAAGTCACTGCTGCACGACACTGATGGTGAGGATGTCATACAACTTCATGTCAAAATCCAAACCATCCCTTTAAGGTTATGTGACTGCAATGTAGTTCGTTTGTAACATGACATTTTTATTTCTGGTGATTGTATTTATGCGTCAAAAATCATTAAATGGTCTTAATGTGTGGAGATTATCTTATGATAATTAGTTAAGTTGTAAAAAAATATTTCAAATATGTTGAAATTACCACCTAGTTACCATGAAATAGACGTGTGAAATGAGGTGTTACCACTTGACTTTGTCACAGACCATATCTCTGCAATAATAAAAATATATTATATAATATATATATTTTTAGATATATTAAACATCTGTATCCTCACTGTGCTGCAGTATTCTAAACTATATTAAACATCTGTATCCTCACTGTACTGCAGTATTCTAAACTATATTAAACATCTGTATCCTCACTGCGCTGCAGTATTATATTAAACATCTGTATCCTCACTGTGCTGCAGTATTATAAATTATATTAAACATATGTATCCTCACTGTGCTGCAGTATTATAAACTATATTAAACATATGTATCCTCACTGCGCTGCAGTATTCCAAAATATATTAAACATCTGTATCCTCACTGCGCTGCAGTATTATATTAAACATCTGTATCCTCACTGTGCTGCAGTATTATAAATTATATTAAACATATGTATCCTCACTGCGCTGCAGTATTATAAACTATATTAAACATATGTATCCTCACTGTGCTGCAGTATTATAGTAAACATATGTATCCTCACTGCGCTGCAGTACTATAAACTATATTAAACATATGTATCCTCACTGTGCTGCAGTATTATAGTAAACATATGTATCCTCACTGCGCTGCAGTATTATAAACTATATTAAACATATGTATCCTAACTGCTGCAGTATTATATTAAACATATGTATCCTCACTGTGCTGCAGTATTATAGTAAACATATGTATCCTCACTGCGCTGGAGTATTATACACTATATTAAACATATGTATCCTAACTGTGCTGCAGTATTATAAACTATATTAAACATCTGTATCCTCACTGTGCTGCAGTATTATATTAAACATATGTATCCTAACTGCGCTGCAGTATTATAAACTATATTAAACATATGTATCCTCACTGTGCTGCAGTATTATATTAAACATCTGTATCCTCACTGTGCTGCAGTATTATATTAAACATATGTATCCTCACTGTGCTGCAGTATTATATTAAACATATGTATCCTAACTGCGCTGCAGTATTATAAACTATATTAAACATATGTATCCTCACTGTGCTGCAGTATTATATTAAACATCTGTATCCTCACTGTGCTGCAGTATTATATTAAACATATGTATCCTCACTGTGCTGCAGTATTATATTAAACATATGTATCCTAACTGCGCTGCAGTATTATAAACTATATTAAACATATGTATCCTCACTGCGCTGCAGTATTATAAACTATATTAAACATATGTATCCTCACTGTGCTGCAGTATTATATTAAACATATGTATCCTCACTGTGCTGCAGTATTATATTAAACATATGTATCCTCACTGTGGGTTTTTATAAACCATATACTATTATTACTTTAAATCTATTAATTGACTGGTAGTTAATGGTTATGACTACATTAAAACATGTTAAATAATGTATCCATAATATTGTTGTAACTGTTTTAATTTAATTTTTACAAACTTGACTTATTAAATAACGTATGAATTAATACCTTCATTACTAACACCATTAGTAAATGGGTACTTGGCATATTAGTTGACTACATGAATTAATGTTATTTAATGTACCTTTTATTGTAATGTGTTACCAGAATCTAAATCAAAAAGTGAATTATGTTTGCTTGTCCTCAGGTCTGGGGATGTCACATTCTGTGGGCCATATTGACTTCTACCCCAATGGAGGAGAGCTGATGCCTGGCTGCTCCACTAACAGAGGCCCGCCCACTGACCTGGATGCCATCTGGGAGGGTAAGAACAGAGACACACAAACACTTTTTAACGGACAAAGTGGAAATGCAATGATCCCAAGGATGATTTGGTATTGTTTCTGCTGTCCAATCAAAGACTGCAGTCTTTCGCACTCAGTCAAGTCAGCTATTCCGTTTGCTTTCGGTTGCTGTGTCAAGTTGTTAATGCTGGTTCAAAGGCTACCTCCAGAATTCTGGCAATTATTTTACCATGTCCATGGCCCATGTGATTTACTTCTGAACTGAAAAACTGGGCAAAAAAAGGCAACTTTCTGTCCTTCATATTCGTGTTGGGCTATGTGACTTTAAAGTTTTAATGCAATATTTTTATGCTGTATCACAATACACCATATTTATTTTTTTTGATATTTTTTAATTTCCTGAAAAATACTTCATAAATGCGAGGACTAGACAACAAAATCAAATATTGCAATATTTTGGGGTGATCTCCCATTTGGGGGGAGATGTACCAATGGGTACACGTTATAGTTTTCTTTGGTCACCTTTTGTACTGCTGTGTTGTACCTTTTTGATAACAACTATGTTTTATTTAGCACTCATTCTCCTTTTTATGACCTATTTTTAACCACTGACTGGTTAATAATGACTAATAATCTGACGCATATGACTATGTCTTCCTCCACTTCTTTTATAACTTGTAATTATATTACTTACTTGTGTTACTGATATTAGTGTCTCTAATATTAACTCATCCTTAATATCAAGCTATTACATGGTTATTACTTTGATAATTACATGGTATTACTTCATTACCTCTTTATAATCAAACTATTGCCCTCCTTTACCATGTTATTACCAAGCTGTCATGTGAAATGCTACAGTTCTTTGATTGGTTTGAATCCACTAAATCCTACGATAATCAGCTCCACGGTTTCTCTGTCTGTGTTGCTGTCTCCCTTGATGAGCTACAAAGTAAAATGTGTCTGTACATCTACAAGCACATATTGTGACCTTTGATATACTACTGTGATATGCTCTTCACATGACACGTCCATTGTTCTCAGGTCTATAGGCTCAGTCACAGGCATGCTTTCTAAAAACAACACAATGACTCATTTATCCTATTTTCTCAACCTTGCAACTTACAATGCGCAGCCTCTGTGGAATATTGGAGTTGTCCCAATGGAAAAATTGTAAAGAAATTCCAGGCAGAGTTATTCCTGCTGGACCTGAGCAAATATTTTCTAATATGGATGACGACGGCCTTCTTTTGAAATGTGCTGCTGAGTAGCAAGGCTCAAGTAGCAGCATTGGTGCCATGCCTGGGTCTGGAGGGGGTTGGGGGAGGGGGCAGGGGGATTAGGAGTTGGCACAGCTGAATGTACCACTTTTGATCATATAGATAAGAGAGGGAGAGTGGGATCCAGGGCTGCATAGCTGGAGGTTTTGGAGCGCCTGATGTTTGCCCTGTACTAGAAGAGAAAACAAGCGAAGCCATGACCTCTTTCTATGTTTGTCTCTGTCTGACACGTCTCTCTGACTCACATTCTTAATCTGATTCTAAGATTCTCCTTAATATTGTTTGCCTGATGCTGACTTTCAAAACTGTAATTTCCTCCTAAATCTGATTTTCAAAGTTATAGCAGGAAATGTAATTATATTTTAGAATTAATTCTCTCTCAGTTGACAAGTTCTCAGTTTTCTAGACTGCCAAATCTCTCTCATGCTCAGCAATGCATAATGACCCCGGTCAGAAGGTCATGAGTTCATACTCTGAAATTCAAGACTCAGATCTTCATTTGCGCACCCCTCCCTTACCATATCCTCATTTAACACACTCCCTCTACCTTCTTCTTTTCTTCCTTGTCATCATCTGTTCTGATCTTTTGCCAGGTACCAAGAAGTTTGATGCCTGCAACCATGTTCGAGCATACCAGTACTACAGTGAGAGCATGGTTAAACCCCAAGGCTTTGTAGGCTTCCCCTGTTCTGACAAAGGCAGTTTTGCTGCTGTAAGTCTTTTATTCAACTAAGAGTGATAAACTAGTGCCTTACCGAGTGGTTATTTCTCATGTAATGAGACATTAATAGCCTAAATTGCACATTCTACAAACTTAAATATCCTTTTTGATTGGAACATGTTCGAAATCTTTTTAAACAACTGTGTGACTTGATCTGAAAGTGTTGTTTTGGCCATGATAGGATCAGGTAGAATTCTTAAATGCTAAATTACCTTACTGTAATTAAATATACAAATAGCATCCTCAATAAAAAGAAAGGAGACACTGTCATAATTTCATTTTACATTTTGCCTTGTCTTTACCCATGGAGGAAGAAGTATTAAAATCTTTTACTTAAATGGGAACTTTGCTGATTTTCAACCAGCTTTTTATCACTACAATTTTGGTAGTATATGCAAATGAACAATGTTAGACTTAATGCATTTTGCCTGCACCCAGAGCCCCCCACATTTTACTGGCAAAAATCCGCCACGACCTGTCATCTGGCAGATGTTGGGCTGTTGTATCAACTACAGATTGTTGTTCCGCATTTTGTAAGTGTGTCCGTGGACACAAACAGTGTAGTCAAACTGTCTAAACTAGGCAGTGCTGATCTTATCTAACTATAAACCAGGATTATATTACTACACTGACTGCTTTTACAAACTGTTCACTTGCAATCAAGATTCAAGATTCAAGATCTCTTTATTGTCATTCAGCACAGAACAAAAAAAGTAGTGAGCAGAACGAAATTATGTGCATTGCTTTTTTTTAAAAACACTGTAGAAAACTCTGTTAAAACACATGTAACAAATGTATAACAAAATGTATAAATATATAAATATATTATATAAACAGAATGAATAAATAGTACTGGCAGGGTTATTGCAGATATAAAAACGAAAAGAAGTGAAATGAGCAGACATAAGTAATAGATAATAAATAGATATTGCACCGGATATGTATTATTGCACATGTTGAGGTTAGTGTGGGTGTTTGTTAAGCAGTCTCATAACAGCAGAACCTGACTGTGCTGCTACGCAGGCTGTGGTATCTCTTTCCTGATGGCAGGAGGGAGAACAGTCTGTGACAGGGGTGGGTGGAGTCTTTTAGGATGCTGGCGGCCTTGGTCAGTAAGCGCTTTTGGGCCAGATCCTCTATGGGTTGCAACGCAGTCCTTATAGTCCTCTCTGCTGACCTAACCACTCTCCTCAGGGCTTTTCTGTCCGAGGTGTTAGAGTTTTCAAACCACAGAGAGATGCTGCTGGTCAGCACACTCTCTATGGTGCCCCTGTAGAAAGTGGTGAGGATGGAAGGACTAAAGTGGACCTTCTTCAGCCGCCGCAGGAAGTGTAGGCGTTGGTGAGCCTTTTTCACCAGAGAGGAGGTGTGCAGGGACCAGGACAGGTTATCAGAGACGTGCACCCCCAGGAACTTTGTGTTCTGTACCGTCTCCACGGCAGTTCCATTGATGAAGATCGGGGTGTGCACGGGCTGTTTTTTCCTGAAGTCGATCACCATCTCCCTGGTTTTTTCGACATTCAGGACCAGGTTGTTCGAGAGGGTTAGGGTCAGTTGTTGGTTGTAGTTGTAGGGTTGTTCAATCAAGAAAGAGTGTGAATGGGAAGTGGCCTCCATATTGTTTCTGTGCTGTGAAAACAGGGGCTGAAAAACTCTGATCAAACTGTAAAACAAGGTGGTGCTGATCAAACATGATTACCGTCACTGCCTGTTTCTCTCTTTGGAGGAGCTTTAAGCAGTGTAAGAGATGTGCATTATTTGTGCCATCGTCTCCTGTCTCTTGAGCGACTGAAAAGTATGCCACATCAAATTCCATTAGAGCTTTTGGAAGACATCTTACGTCCTCAATTTAAAACATGGGCTCAGACAAGAAAAGGGCTGGAGAAGGAGAAGGGGCCCATATTACCACTGTCCCAGCATGTGTGTGGGACTGCCACCTGTTCCTGTATGACACTGATATGGCTGTGAACCATTTTTTTAGTTTTAGAAGTAGATTTGGCAAGATTGGATTTTTGTTGTGGAGGAGGGGGGCGATGCAAATGGGCTTTCTTCATGTCTTCCATGGAAAGGGCTTGTATCTGCAGCTGTTGGTGTTAATGACACAGTTTATCCCTGCTCTGGACACATGTCCCCGATCAAAGGAGGCCCAAGAGTGCCGAGCATGACCTCATATCACTATGTCCCTGTTGAGAGATGACAACACCTCCTTGTCGTTCACCTCGTAAACACCCCCTGGTGTTATTCCTGCAGCCATAGCTGACAGTTGCAAAGTCAGCCTGTTCCCACACAGTAACTTATTGCAAAACTGGCGCCATTCGCCACCTTCATATCTATAAGGTGGCAATCTGCAACATCTTAAAGGACTGTAGGGGGAAAAGCTTTTCCGACTATTTATTGAAAGAAGACTCTTGTACTCCATCACAAAACATGTCTGTCCTTGTCTTCACAGGGAAAGTGTTTCCCATGTGCACACGACAACTGTCCTCTGATGGGCCACGATGCTGACAGGTTCACTGTGACTGATGACGTTTTGAAGATGAAGTACTTCCTCAACACAGGCAGATCAGAGCCCTTTGGCCGTAAATACCCTGCTTCTCTTGTCCTAACAAAAATAAAAGTGTGACTTACACATAGGTTAGAAGAACTCACTTTTAAGATCTCAATATAAGGAACAATTAAAACTTTTTCATCATATCATTACTATCCAGAGAAGATTTGCATCTCCAGTCGTGGTTTTTTGTTTTCTCAATCTTCTCAGCACAGTGAATGGATAACATTCAGTTCTAATGTTCTGAAAAGTTAGAATAAGTGTTATGTTGCCTTTCCTGAACGTCTTAGTATATCAAATCATTGAGTTTTCAGTGTTTTCCACTAAAGTAATTAGTTATAGTCTACATGTGAATGATCTTGAATGATGCAACAGCAAGCCTAGCCACAAGAGGAAAAGGTGACCTGCGCTTCATAAAGCAAATTAATGTCGTCACACAGTCCAAGTGAGTTTGGAAAACTGTCGAAGGTTGTAATGCTTCCATTTTCATTCAGGGGCGGGGTGGCATGGGGTGTCAGCTGAATGTTCAGATCAGTCCTGCAAGTGAGAGAGCTGACAATCGATCTGTTATGGCCCCATTTCAGGCTAAGTGATATGGCATAAGTACAATACAAAACATGTAGAAATGAAAAATATTTGAAAGTAAAACAATTTATTGATTTTTAATGCTGTATTTAGATATTCCTATTATAATACATTCATTTAGGAGCTTTGCCAAGTAAATATTGATATAAATGATTGTTTGCAATTAAAAAAAAGAATATACTGTCTATATTTCTGCCCCCTATCTTGCCACCCCATGAATATTTCTCTATATCCACCTCTGTTTATAGAGCTGTTTAGTAACATATAAATGCAGAATAGGCAGGAGAAGGCAAGAGCTTTGACATTGTCAGAGTGCAAGGCTTCGACTGTTTCCTTGAAGCAGTATATACCTGTGCAGACATGGTACATACCAAACTTGAAAAGGAGTATGTACAAAAGACTTGTTCAATCACTTTTTGGCAGCACCATGTTGTACATTTTTCAAGGCTTTCCCTCCAGCAGCAGGCAGATAGACTGGCAGATATTTTGTGCCTGTGTTCATTGATGGTGATGGATGTATCAAATTATTTACTATTTCTTCACATTTTAGGTTACAGTTACAGAGTAACAGTTACCCTGGATGGTCCCAGCTGGCCCAATCCAGGCTTCCTTTATGTGGCACTCGCTGGAGACAATGACAACACCGAAGAGTACCAGCTTCATGTGTAAGAACATTGTTATGTGGAAAACCAGGAGGAGTTTCAGTCCATGTGTCATCACTGAGTGGGGTAAAGTTGCTGAGAACCTCATCCCTTACCTGATCATGCGACTCCTAGCTGCTTAATGACAGATCTGGTCAGTCGCAGATACTAACTGACAGCTCAGCCACTGGAAACTCATGAAGTGTGTTTTGACACTGATCTGTTGTGACATTTTTTTCCAGGGGTACACTGATGCCCGGACGGACCTACGAGCTGCTGATTGATGCTGAGGTGAACGTGGGTAATGTGACAGAGGTGAAGTTTCGGTGGAACAACCATATCCTCAACCCCTTGAATCCCAAGTATGGTGCCTCCAAGGTGGCGCTGCAGAGAGGAAAAGACAAGATGATGTAAGATTCTGTCTCTGTGTGTGAAGTGTCACGTGGCACTCAACACACCTTCATGTGAGATGATAGCACGAGTGGAAATCAAGCACCTACACACTAATATCTTGTTAATCATCAGCCACTTCAGTACAATTGGTAGTAGAGGCGGTGTATAATATATTTGTGGTGTTTAATGATAATGGTGCTTTGCCATAAATGGTAAATGCCAAAAACTATTGGCTTTTTGAGCTGTGATATCTTGTTTAAAATGAGTTGTACTTAACACGATTCAGCCAATTTCTCCTGCTCTGATGAAGTATGTACAGGTCCAAAACAACAGTTTCAGGTGGCTTCCTTTCAGGAAACTAAGTGGCTGAATAATTTCTCTTGGCATGTGGCCTTCTTATGGAGATGGCTTTGTAATAGTTTTTAATCGTTCTCTTGGTAGCAAGGGTAGTAAACAAGGGTAGTTTGGGTTTTTTTTTTGCCATCAAACACAAGTTGACTGATTATAAACTGCTTGTTATTCCATTTTATATTTGTTAAAACTATTTTACTTATGTATTTTTTTGAACATTTGTTAATTATTTCTATGAAAATACAATGTCTTTTAGGTAAATTCAGGATGATAATGTAAATAATAATAACCACTAGAATCCATCCCCGGAAAAGTGTGGAGTTGTTGCTCCACCACACACATAAGAAAGTTGTGTGTAATGGTAGTAGTCCTGCAAAGATTGCACTACATAATATGTGGCTTTTTGATATTTTTAGATGACCACCTACAGTTCTCAAACTCATAGGTCAGAAATCTCACTAAATCCCAGAAAAGATATTTTAATGATTGGCCAGATGATGGATCTTCTTAAAATGAGGACTTATTTAGGCTGTAAGAAGGGCACTGTTGCATAACAACTACTGTCAACACCAATCACAGCTAAAGAGCAGATGACATCCATTATTTAAGCAAGCTTTACTGCTGAGACCCCAAACAGAAAAAACACATCTGTTTTTTAAACATGTCATCAGTATCAAATCATGTATAGAAGTCATGAAGTGATGAAACATGATGATGTATGTTTTTGAGGGGTGTTAACATTTATATATATATATATATATATATATATATATATATATATATATATATATATATATATATATTGCAAGAGAGAGAGAGAAAGAGAGTTAGGCTTTGTTTCTGATGTCGTCACTTTGTCAAACTGTAGCAGTTCTCTGCACTGTTGTGCTGTAGCACATGACAGGGGCTAGTTTTGGCCACTAGAAGGCAGTATGGGACTGCCCCTGGTGCCCTCTACACTGCTGGAGGGGTGGGGCTGGGGTGAGATGGTAAGGGAGGTACTCTACCATGAAGATTTCTTTTAGTGGTGTATACTGATGACTTGTCACCCTTTTCTCTCATATCATTGCAATACATCTATCAGTACTAAATATAGTGATGTTGGAAAATTTTGCTTGTGCTGGAAGAAAACTATCAAACACTCATGCATACTGAGATTTATTCTGCAGTGCACGAGAGGAGACTCTGTGGTTTAGACACCTTTGGATATCCTTTGACATTCTCTTCTACAATGTCTCATTCAGTTCCTTTTATCTCCTTTTCTGCATTCACAGCATCTTCTTCTGTGGAACACAGAAGGTGGAGGAGAATGAGATCCAGTCTGTACTACCATGCCAAGTTTAACCAGCCACAATCCCCATGTCACTCAGGTCTTTCAATAAAGAGTTTGCATTCCAGCCTCTTCGTCTCTCTCTTTTTCGATCCTTTGTGCTGTTGTGCAGAATTTAGTAGCAGTATATGATCAGACCATGAAGGGAGCCTGTTGAAAGGGCAGATCAACTGTGGAGTAACTTGAAGACACACATTAGACAGGAAAAGAATGAGCTAGCTTGCCTACAACATGTTTGTATTGACCCGGGAAGATTTGGAATTATGAATCCAGTGAGCATCACCTGGGACCTCAACATTGATTTCTAGTTGAAAACTGGATGATATTTGGTCTGAACATCGAAGATGACTTTTAGACATTATAACATCAACATGTCACAAATCACAAATTTGTGTTTTAATTAGTGTTTTAAAAGTTTAAATGATTTGTTCAGTTATAGGTTGAAAGAGAGACAATATGGGTTAGTGAAAAGGTCTTTCTTGCACTGGTTGGCTAAATTTGAGATGTACTAAATGTGAGATAAGATGTACTTTCAATGCATTTAATGTTACACATAAAATGTTATAAATATGGAACAATATAGACCATGAGCTGGAGACAAGAAGCTTCAAGGACACATAATTGCTGCAGTTTTAAACATTAATGTGAAATGAGACTAGTTGAAGCTCAACAGTGCTGTCCTTTATCCAGAAGGTTGATGGTTCAATCTCTGTCCCCCTCTGTCGTTTGTGATATTGCAGTATTTGATTTGAAGATTTATCCTCTAAAATGTCTCAGTAATAATAGCTTATTGTTTTTTTGGAGACTGACCAAGAAACAACATCCACATTTCTCAGTTGAAAGCCAGTACTGCAACATGGTGAAATATGGTCTAACTGTCAACGTTTAATCAACATTTTCAAAAAGTCTGTAAAAAACGTTCATTCTTGAACCGGTTTTGAACGTCTTTTCACTGTGACCACTGATTTTTTTTTTTTTTTACGTGTTTTCAATGGAAAAAAGCTCACTGCCAAAGAAGAAAAAAAAAATTAAAATGGACAATTTATGGCCCTGATGCTGCCATCCATTCATCAGATTTTGTCTCTATACATTATCTTTTTATAATCTGTGAGTACAAGATATGGATTAAGGCTGCAACATGTGACTAATGCATTAACCGTGTTCTATAAAAAAGCCCAAACAAAAATATACATCACAATTTCCAAAAGCCCAAGGTGGTCTGAAAACCGAAGATGTTCACTTTATAATCACAGGATACAATAGGCAAGCAGAAATTTTAGATGCTGGGACCTGACATTTAGGCTTTTTTAAAACTACTCAAAATAACTGAATTAATTATAGCTCTAATATGAATATTTTGCATTATATTTTTGGGGCATTGTATGCCTTTTTTAGAGTCATAGTCATAGACAAGAAACAAGCGGGAGAGAAATGCTACAAAGGTTACTGCAAATAGACTCAAAAGGACAACGAAGACAATTACAATCACCACGAAGACACATAAAACCCCCTCATAGAGATGCAAAACAAGTACATTAAAACACAAATTGACCACAAATACAAATAACACCAAAGGAGAACTAGCACAATGAGTAGCAGAATGGCCACAGATAGATGCAATACAACCACTAAGACACAGAATCACCAGAGAGAGAAGCAAAATAATCACAAAGAAATGCGGGTGGTGAATTGAAGTATGGCTGCTCCCTGTGTAGGAGGAGTGGGGGGGCCTTTTGCCTGTCTGTGCCCATTATGTCATCATCTGTCCATGTGCCCACACAATGTACAGCAAGTCCCTGCAATGTCACCATCAGACAGACTAGGAATGAAACACGAACCAACTGATGGTGTGTATAGAAATATAGCCTACTAATTTTTTTAAGTTAAAGTTAGACATTGGCTCCAGGCTCAACATGGACAGTGAGGGATACTTCACATGTCCAACTGTTAGCATCCCTTGTCTGTCTCTCTCCTCACAGAGCTAACTGTTCCTCACTGCCGAGGCCTGTCAGGACAAGGAGAGGGTAAATATTACCCTGATTAATGTTGAAAGACTTCAGGCTCCATTTGTGCAAACACAATTCAGCAGTAAATTACATGGTGAGATCACTGCTTTCTCCTGCTCATTTAGATACAGAGTGACAAAATCTTGTCTAATGTGTCACATATATCTGTAATTCCAAAAGGCTTCTGCATGTACGTGTGTGTGTGTGTGTGTGTGTGTGTGTGTGTGTGTGTGCAAAGCACTTATTAATCTGTCCGTGGCCTTTTGCTTGCTTATGAAGTCCTGATTGTGTGTCATTGTTTTGGCTTCATTTATTTGAACACACACCCTGTAATCATGCTCACAAATACATGGCTTTAAAAAGGCGAGCTGCCATTTTCATCATGGTAGTAACAAAGTGCATTTGAAATCATTCTGACTTCCCCTGAGCTGAGCCATCAGTGCTCACACAATACCAATCAGGAGATAAAACTCTCGGCTTCAAAGCTTCAGGCTTGACTATGTTAATAATATTAATAAAACAGCAAATTGAATGTGTGGGCTAAGAGGTGGGGGGAGAAAGTGTCTTGAAATCCTCTAAAGACATCCGTCTTTGTCTCCGACTCTTGTTTCTCTTTTGATTATTGGCTCATTGAAAGTGAAGGCTAATGACAAAATAGCGGGCTAATTCCTGTAATTATGTGTGTTTGTCACAGGAAATTTACGAATGACAGCACTTCTTTTTCTGATCTTCAAGCCAGTAGCTTCGGGGGTGGCATTGTTACTAACAAAGCAGTTCCAGACAGGTCATGAATTAGTGAGGTATAGATGTAGGTGGCAAGAAAAAAATAGCTCCCCTGGGGAATGCTTGCAAAACAAACTTAACCCCTGGCCGCTACATTGTGTTGTTGTCAAGAACAATTCACATCAACGGAGAGGTAAAGAATCCACGTGCATGTTGTTGCGAAGTTGAGGCAAAAGCAAGAAATGAATGTCCAATAACAAGGACGTAACAACATGTTACATTATGTCTTGATATAAAAGACAATGTTGAAAGGAGCAGAGAAATTTCCAAAGGGTTTTAAGGATTTCAATTGTCCAGTACCTTCCTGAAGCTGTCACATGGAGAAAGGGCACATCTATTTGACCTCCATAAAACATTTTTTTTGAATACCACTATATTTTTTGACCTTCATAATAAATGGTTTCAGCAGCAACATGAAGTACACAAAGGAAATGATTATTGTGAGCAGGAGAGAGGTTGAATAGAGGCAGATGGGTCAGACAGGGGTCAGTACAGGCTTTTTAAAGCAGATGCTGACTTTTTTGTGCTGAAACATTTTTTGATGATATTCAACAATTTGAGCAGATAACTGCTGTGCTGTTTTTGCAATGTATTCACAGATGATACTTGGTTTGTGCTTCCACAAATTCTTGGACTTTTAGAGGGTTTTTTTTAGTTTGAGTTACTAAATTATTTTCTTCTGTGGTCAGTCATGGTGGCTACAGCTGCTCACAACAGTTATCCAGGTTCTGTGCCTTATTTATAAATTCTAACAATCAGTACATTCTGTACTTTTGAGAAGTAATTCCAAATCCATCTGAGGAATGTGGAACATTGATCATCTTGTTACTACAATGCAGTGCTCTGCTGGGAAACCCTGGGTCCTGTGGATGCCACTTGACACACCACCCACCCCAACACTGTTGTGGACCACGTATGCCCCCTCATGACAACGGCACTCCCTGATGACTCCCCCCTGCAGGACAATGCACCAACACACAACAAGACTGCTTAGGAAAGGCTTGAGGAACAAAACAGGCATGACCATGCCTTGATAGCTCAGAGCTGTTTTGGCTGCACAAGAGGAACCTGCACCATATTAAGTAGGTGGTTTTAATGTTGCGGCTGATCGGTGTATATCTACAGCGAGCAGGTCCTCTCCCACTGAGTGCTGCTCTAACATTTTTCTACAACAGCCGAGAACGGACAAACCATACACTGATTTTAGAGAGGGCAACATGGTGGTGCAGTGGTTAACACTGTCGCCTCAAAGTAAGATGGTCCTGGTCTCAGAATACAATGATTCCTTATTATGTGTTACACTTCAAAACTGCTTTAAGACTATAGCTCTTAGAAAATAATCATTGTAACACTTATTATAACTTAGACTAAGTTTGGTTGTGACACCATGCGACTCCAAAGTCAAAGCATCGATTGTGTTCATGTTAATAATTTCAGTTAACACATTCATAGTTGTATTATCCAACAGCTGAAGGGTGCACCATGATTGAGGGACATTAACTGAATTTGGGCATTTTCCAGCACTTTGGTGCCCAAGACAGAACTTGTGGGTATAAATACCCTTTACTAAAATTGTTCAGGGCTGAAACATGTTTGAGTGAAGAAGAAATATATTTTCATCAGTACAGGAGCGTGGAGGGATTGTCTCAGTTTGTGTTAGTTTTGCCTCAGCATCTTTTCTGATAATGACACGAGGAGTCAAAACATTTTTCAAATCCTACACACTTCATGAATGTGCTTTATTTATTTTTTGTGCATGGTGCCTGTGAATGTCTTTTTAAAGGCTTGTTTGGTTGCTGGCTGTTTTTTCTGTTTATTTCCAAAGTTAGTTACAGTATATCCTCCAGAGCTCACCAGCTCCAGCAGCTGTCACTTGTTAATCCAAATATCTGTTCCTCCACTCCAGTCTGTTTGTCCAATTAACTGCACAGAAAGACATACTATTTGTGTGACATTTGCATATAAATTCTCAAAAATGCATCAACACCAGAGCCACGGCACAGAAGTGAGAATCAGTGACGCCATTTAGTTAAAGTGGAGCCGAGCAGACAGAGCTAGCTGTCACTCAAAGTAGCCACACCCTTAATTATGCATAACTTTAAGAGGTGCTGCAGTCTTCTGTTCTTCTGTTTTGAATTCAATTTCAGCTCCGGAGGCTTCTGCTTGCCTCCACCTCAGAAACCACCAGAGAAATTGCAAGGGGCAAGGCTAAACCACCTAACATTAGCCATGCTGCCGGCTTGTTTACGTATATCTATAGGTCGCACTACATGTTACAGTAGGCCCACTTACTACAATATATGTATTAGGTAATATTAATTAGTAATATTATTACTGCTCTGTCTCTAAGTAAGACATGTCTGTTTCCACCGTGATGCACCAGCATCTCTGACAAGCATGAGCACCATCAAACGGACGTACAAATGAGCGTACACCATAGTCAACAGTCTAAGAACACACTGGATTTGGAGTCTATTCCTGCCCTCAGTCTGCCTGATTCTGTCAACACCAGCAGGAGTATCTGTGTGTGATTGTGTGTGATTGTGTGTGTGTGTGTGTGTGTGTGTGTGTGTGTGTGTGGGTGGGTGGGTGAGGATTGTGCATGTTAAGTGTCCAGGTGTACCTTTACACCTGAACACTTAAGAAGGTTACACAAATATTCAATTCAAACAAACAAATTCTAATGAACTTACATTCTGTCTGTTTTCAATGAAGTGAAGCTTTAACAAGCACAAAGTGTGTGGCAAGCCCCCTGTTGTCATCCCATGATTTCATTGGTTAGTCATGTAGCTCTGAACCCTGCCATTAACTGGAAAAGAGTGTGTATGTGGGAGGGCAGCTTAGCCGGCAACTAAAGGGCCACTTGGAGAGTTTGGGTCCCTCCAGATTGCCGTAGCAACTACTCTACTTCATAGCTATTTGAGTGAAATCGGCCACACCTATCCAACCCTCTCACCCTGTCTCCACAGTCCCCTTCCCCATAACCCCCCCACCACACACACACACACACACACACACACACACACACACACACACACACACACACACACACACACACACACCACACATCCAAGCTAAAAACAACCTTGCCCTGTAAAGGGTTGAGTGGCTCTCTACCACCACTTCTGTAAGAATAATACACTCACTGCGTAAATGTATTCTGGTTACTGAATAAGTGCCTGTGTTTAGTTTCATATTCCACTGGATGAATCACTGGTGGGGGTGTTTGAGGAAAACTAAAAGAAAAAAAGCTAGTTTAATGGAAAATTGTCCTCGTATGGAGTCTTTATAACCAACAAAGTACGGCAAAAACAACAGAGACAGTTGTTTTTTCTACAAAGGCTTTGCAGTTAAGCCACCATTCTACTTAGACATGTCTAGCACCATAGTAATTGCTATAAGAATGTGGGTAGTAAATGATCACTAACCTACACGGTTGAGAGTTTTCTAGTTCAAAATACTCGTTAGCTTGAGCTTGACTATGAGCAAAAGCTGGACATTGGCTCCATTTAGCAAGTACCATATCACTTTAATGTTAATACACTGTGAGCCACTTCTAATGCTAGATGCTACAATCATAACTGAGATGTGTTATGCTGAAGTTTAAAAGTATTAAGGCTGCTATTAATTAGAAAATGATATTGACTACCTAACAAAGAGGGAAAATTATGAAAATGATGTGTTGACCTGTGGTGAGGTGTTAGAGGTGAGAATAGTTCAGAAACACAGTCACTTTCTTACTTTTCAATTCTGTTGTGTCTAGAAGTCACATTTCTAATCTGACTGGCAAAACTAGATCTCCACAAATGAAATGAAATGAAAATGGACAATTATGTGAACTTTTATGTCAAGAATTAACTTATGTCATAAGGTAACCACCAGCTACCACACTCTGCTCGTATTCTCCTTACAAATTGCAGCTTAAATCTGACACTACTGATGAATACATAATAAATATGACACGTTGATGGATGTTGGCTAGGCCTAATTTCTTACAAAAGTAATGTCAGATGCAGTACATTATCACCTACATCCACAGAGGGTTTTTAAGCCATATCAGGCAGACTCTTTCATGAATAACAAAGTATTTGACTATCTGTGCAAATAATGCACTTTTTTAATACAATTTTTATTGCAAAAATTTGATAATTTAGCACAGCCACAAAATGCCCATTGTAATTATGTAATAATGTATTATTATTATTATTATTATTATTATTATTATTATTATTATTATTATTATTATTATTACACCAACGTCTTTTGTAGTCTGTCTCATCATTTCTAACTCTATACGTTTTTCTATACATTTCTGATATTCAGTGTATCGTCATTTTGAATCTATGAACTGGACTCTTTTTTTTTTGCCAACACAGTTATTTGCTTCATGCTGCAGTTCTAAGTAGTCTATAAAGGCATTGTTCTTTATTGTGCATTAACTCTGGAGGTGATTTCCCAAGAATGATATGAATTTTTTTTATATTACAAATATCTCTAATATTATGACAGACTGCCCAAATGATTTTAAAATAATTAATTATAATTAATAATTCTTTATAATAACTAAGAATAATCTTAGGTTAATTCCTGAAGTTCTTCTCATATTTATAGTAAAATAATTGTATATGTACATCACTAAATAGAGAATTGAAATGAAAGAAATATTACACCAACACCAAAGAAAAATGACCAATAAGGAAAATTAGTGTGGGCAGTCTCTCAGTAACACTTTCATGTGTTTGTATTGGACAGGTCAAATAATCCTGCATCAGCCTCCACAACCCTCTTGTTCTGTCGCCCCACCTAAACATGCACACGAATATTAAAGTCCATCAGGTTCTGTCCATCAGCACTGCTCACCATGCTCTTTTACTTTGGCTTAGGTATACTTTCATGTCTTTCACTGTTGTGGTCATTTACATAGTTTCAATACATTCTTTTTTTGCCTCTGTCTTCACTGCCTATAGTGTTTCATCTTATGTGCATCTATATCATTCATCACTGACTATTTCAACAAAAGCATGGAAATTCTATACAATAACAATTTCAATTTTAAATCAATCTCATTACTCCTTAAATCCACTTGGTGGCAGTGTTGATTTATGAAGACTCCACCACCTGTCCACACTTCAGTTCATCACCCAGCTAACACTCACTATCTCTGTGAGACCTGATGTTTAAATTGTGTAGTCCAGGGTATTGGGGACATGGATGTTGCGGACTTTCATACAGTGGGAAATAATATGGGGTCCAGATTGAAGACTACATAACAGAAATGGATCCATTCTTTTTTCTTTTTCTTTTTTTTACTTTGCATTAATGACCAACCATCTCAACAAAAATGGACCACTGTCTAGATTATTCATGTATGCAGGAACAAGCTAATCTTGAGGACACCGCGGCCATTTGATACCTCTGGGGAATTACTACAATTGCTGTATATTTTCTCCAGTTTATTAATTTTTCTCCAGTATTTTTACACTCGGTTTACTGTATGCAATTGTGAAAACTTTTAACAATTAAAGGATGTGTTATTCCTGGCAAAATGCATTATTTTGGAAGACTTTAAAAGTGTATTGCAAAAGAATTTTAATTTCTAAAAAAAAACTAAAATAATCAACAAAGTGAAGAGACAGTTTTGATGTAATGTCAAAGACGTCTATGCACTGTGTTGCAGAGATGTCTACCAAAGTTAGCATGCTAATCAGCTAGCCCTGTCTCCTTTTCATAGCATCACTTTGCACCAATTCTCATTCTGGTTTATTGAAGAAGAAAAAAAAACCCCTCTGGCTTATTTGTAATTCTTTAAACCAAACACAATTTCCTGAGTTGGTGCTAAACCCACGATGAAGCACGGTGTCCCTGCAAAATGTGTCGGGGTAAACTTGTTTTACAAGTGGGGAGGCGAGCCCTGGCATTAACATGACAGTCTCTGCAGAAGAAAAGGTAACAGCTGCTAGCTTGTTTAGGCTCGTACCATCAGGTTAGTGTTGGAGTAACTTGCCATTTTCAGCATGTAGGTTGATTGCTTGGAGGTTGTTGTTTCCTGTAGAGAGGGGATTTTCAAATCACTAACACGCAGATAGCAGAAGGGAGGGGGGAATGCCGCTCAGTGGCAGGCTTATACCAACAGTCTTCATCCAGTGAGTCGAACACATTATAGCCGTGCATGTAAGGTTCAGTAAGCACTCCTTCCTGGCCAAACTTTGGAAATACTTTGATTCTAGTCTGCCTTGGCAGTTCAGTCCAAGTAAAACCTTGATTAAATGAGTAGAAAACACCACACAAACGTTTGTTCTTCTAAAGACATATACATTTTATTGGTGACAGTGAATACCTGGCATTGATCCAAATACACTCCTTAATGTGGGAAAATTGCAAGAGAACAAGACAAGACATTTAAGGAACTCAAGATTAAAAAAAATAGCATCAACTCCTTTGCGTCATCGATAAAGAACTGAAAGAACAAAGTGTAGATTGTGATGCTGAGATAATCCTAACTAGAAGCTCATCATTTCAGCTGTAAAAGTTTTAGATAGTGGTAAGCAGATACTTGTACAAGATGCAAGCTGGCTAGACTGCTACCTCAAATCAAACCCACTGAATCACTTTATTTCAGACTGACTGACCAAAAGATTTGACATCTTAACTGAAATGTCAAATGCTGCCTCACATTACGAGAATAAACCACTAATGTCAGCTAAACATGTCTTCATATAAATTTATCATAGCTTTAGGTATAAAGCTGCTACATAACAGCATCATGTGCATCACATAATACTCAAGGTTCCACAAAAGACATTGTATTTATCTAACCAAGGAAACAATACAACATGGTATTATTAGATCCTTCCACTTGATATCCCTCTATGTGAGTACAGAGACATGTAGCAAGAATAAAAGGTTATTAGGTTAGTTATCAGTAAAGTATGTGAAGTGCTGCCCTGCTATGGTAGTCAGTTATGAGCTGCCATCAGTTACGAGCATTAATATCAACTATATCAGCTCAGAAAGCAGCAGGGTTTTACCCACAGCCCAGCCAGGCTCCAACACTGTGACAAGGCTGAGGAGCACACAGTTTATTCCACAAAACACTACCATCATCATCATCATTTGTGGCAAACCTTCGTTTGGTGTATTAGTAACAGAATTCAACTTGTTTGTTACTTGTTGCTGTTAAGTCATTCTTATGTGACACATGCAAAACATGCATTGCAGAAAGAGTGTAGAAGACAGCAGTGTGCAGCTTTGTACATTGACACTGAAAAGCGAGATAAGCCTTGATTCACAGTTCAAAGAAAATGGCTTTAAAACTGGCTGTAAGGTCACATCATCAACATATCAAGATCTTGGAAACACTACTGTGCCTGTAGGGATCCCCAATGACTCTCCAAAACAAGTATTTGACTAACAGGTTTATTCCAGTCTTTATCAGTGATTTTTTTTGCGAGATGATTTGTGTCAAGCTCCACGCTAATCAACTGACATAGAGACTTGTGTAAAAAAATCTTGTGAACAACATCTGGCTCTTTAAGTAGTGTTGGATATGGTTACTCATTGAACTGGTAGTATCAAACTCTAACTACCACAGCACTGCTGAAGCCAGGGTAATGGCTGGGTCAAACCAGCATCTATGACAGCAAAATTCTGGACCAATTTAATTCAGTTTAATAGAATCAGTGAAATCACTCATGGAGACAAAGTTCATTTGCACAGTGCTCTTGTGTTGAATTCAACTTTGGTGAACTCTGAGGACGTCAGGATGCTTCAAGTTAAGTGATTGCCTAAAAACATTTTTTGTAACTTTCCAATCTGACAGTCATGGCTGTGTGACACAGTGTTTAATGCGGTTGGAAACTACTGCTATCACACCATGAAGGACTTGTTCCTGTTCCCTGACAGTACATATTATTGCACTGCACCCAGACTCCAAAAACAAACAACAGACAAAAAGTTCTGTAAAGTTCTTTGAAGCATAATGTGACCTTCACACATGAGTTTGCACTGTTGACAATAGCAAACTGATTTTGAGTTCACCTTTGCAGGAACAAAACCCTTAGCTGTCGTACCACACATCTCTGCTGGTGAATGAGAAGTAACACCAACAGAACATTTTTCCATAGAGTAAAGCAACATTTTGTAACTATTTTACCTCAAAACAACAGCTTCAAAATCATTTTAATGTAACAGTGACTTGTCATACGGTTAATGGTGTCACTGTCTCAGTCTCCATAATGCTTGTTTCTGCACTATGTAACTTCAGTGAGTGGGCAGGATCACAGTGTGTAACACTTTACAGCAGCACATCACGCACAGCACCAACTATCAGTGATTTTGTTGAAACTGGATCATATTTTATGGAGACAATGCTTTCTGGTTTTTCCCTCTGATGTCCTCCGCCTGCCCTGCCTCGACTCTCTCCAAGACAGAAATGTCATCACATTGTCCTGATGTGCTGAGTTTTGTTGTAGAGTGGAGTTCTAGTTGTTTACAGCTAGCACTTAACGTAACATTACATTATATCTGACAAATTGTTACCGAAGTGGGTTTTTTTTCCCACAAAAAACAAATTCCAACATAATGTTGCTTCAAACTAGCCACAAGCTATGGTACCCACTGCATGGTGTGGTCACTACATCCACAAACTGGATCGAGGGCAGTGAGATTGTTTCCACTAATGTTGTTGCAGTTTCTCATGGCTGCCAAAAGAGGTGGATGATAGGAGAGTTCTCACAGTAATGCCCCTTTAAGGCTACTTGAGAAGTTTTTTCCAGAGGATGCTTGGCAAACATGTTGAACCCTTCCATGCGGAAACGGCCTTCAATGAACCAGTGTGATGCTCAGTGATTACTTCTGAATTCACACTTGTATATAAAGCTAAGAATATTGAATGTTCTCATGGGCTGAGTGAATCTTGACATCATCACATTCTAATCATACTAGGCACTCTCTTCATAATCATCTGGACAGGTGGCTTTTTACTTCATTATTGCTGACTATCTTCAACACAGAAATAATTAATGTTAAACTCAATGGCTCAAGTTCTTTGCAGTACGTTGAACATATTGTCTTCAAATTTGTTCACTGAATATGTAATGAAACATTATGAAACCCATACAGCACTTGTACTGCAGGTGGGATGGAGAGGGACATTTGAGACATTCAGATACTGCTACCATTTCAAAACTAACTAACAGTAGACTTGTTCATTGAAATACTTTTTTAAGGACGGAGGTATTCAAGTTTCTTTTGTGATTGCAAAAAAAAAAAAAAGAGGAACAATAGCACATCCAATCTCTCAATTCAAATGAGTACAGCGATCAAAGCTGCCTCGGCCACTCATGCTATGGCTGGTGAGAAAAAAAACGTTGAGAGATGTCCATGTGAAAGCACACACACGCACACACACACACACACAGTTCCAAAGCTGCTGAAACAATGCTAGAAATCTCTACAATATTTAAATACTGTATTTACAGAAATAACCATACTTTATCATTTGTCACACTTGGATTGAAAATATTCAAGTGGGCATTTAGTCTGCATGTAATAATCAAAGGAGCATAAAGAAATCAAGGCAACAATTAAGCACATTAGATGGCTGGACTTGCTTTTTAGATTTAGCCTGCAGCATGTTTCACATTCTTGGATACAGATGGAACTGTGGATACTCTTAAAGTGGTTTTGTTTGATGTGGCCTCTTTATCAAAGATCAGATATAATTGGCATAATTGCCATTATTCTCCAAAGCATGCCATCAGTTTTATATTGACTTCCCATTGTCCACATTGACTTGGATATCAGTACAATTATAGGACTAACTGCTATTCAAACTAGAATCACCGCCTTGCGGTTGTATGCTTTCGCGCATTGCTGTTCCTGAGCTGTGGCGTTGAATAATGGGCAGAACATGTTTAGCAACATATTATTATGTCACAGTGCATTTAACGTCTGATCTTTTGGATATCAAATGTCATCACTTTATGCTTTTATCCATTTGTCTAAAATGTTATCATAATCATCATATGAGTTCTTGAGTTACGGCCAAAAATGTTTTTTGTGAGGTCACAGTGACCTTTCACCACAAAATTTGCGGAAACTCCATCGAAGCATTTCTGAAATATCAAGTTCACAAGAAAGGGATGCGGCGAGTGACCTTGACCTTGACAACCAAAATCGAATCAGGTCAGTTCCGTTCACTGTACCAAACTGCAGACAGACAATGTTAGAGACTAGTTGGTGACCAAGTGAAGCGTTCAGCAGCTAAAGAGACAGATATTTTTCTCCAGAGTTGCTGGAAACCAAAAACAGATCTCAAAATAAAGTGACTATTGGACTTCAGCTTCAACCCCCTTCAATCAATGCTAATGGTGCTCCATGTCTCCTGGATGCGAATAGTCAGTTTGCTAACATGGTACCATATTAACTTTAGAAAGTGAGAATATGTGGATGTCTACAGCTTGTTTCGCTGCCCTCAAGTGGTCAAAAATGTCCCACAGTCAACTCTTGGTCCTATCTTCATCCATAGCTGATGTGTTTTCCACAGCCATTACTTACTATGAACAAGCTTAAAATGGAAGCTAAGTGTGTGTAACTTTAGCCTGACTGGCCATGTATCTTTAGGATTTGGAAAACTCTTGTAGACGTTGAGGCACTACTATGCAATGATTTCAAAAAACTGATAAACAAGATTGCAGTGGATTACTATTACTAATGGCTTTCTGGATTGTATAAAATCAATCTGAGATAAAATGTTATGCTTTGGAAAATGTCTGGGTGATGTATTAAGAAATTGTGCAAAACCACTGGTGTAGCATTCACAACTGTAATGAGGTGGACCTGATGTAAGTTCTGAACATGAACAGTATGAAGTCCATCCAAGCTTGATGACAAGGTTTTATAACCTTTTTATACTCAAAATGTGGTTTATAGTGCACAGATATACAATGATCTGCTGTAATCTGACAGAAAACATTAGAGAAAGTGAAGCAAGTAGAGATGCACTTGATCAAGGCTGAGAAGTGATCAAATATGAACAGTGTAGAAGCCTTTATCTTTCCTGTCAGGAGCTTTTAAAGGAATAGTTCACTCTAGAACGAAATTCAGTCATTATCGACTCACCCTCATGCTGATGAGAAGTCCGGCGTAGTTTCTTATTCCTCAAAGTGCAGCTGGAGACCCGCGGGGCTACCCTCCCCCAGGAATAATCCATATAACGAGCGTCAATTGTGCCCGAGAGGAAAAGGTCCATAAAACTACACAAAAACTTTGTAATATTCCTCCATACTGCTTGTTCGCTGCAATCCAAGTGTCCTGAAGTGGCGACATCCAGAGTTTACTCGGAACGACGTCATTTAGTGCATTTTTCCAGCCTAAACAGTCACTATACTATATTTGTCTGGAGGCACGCTCCGCGTTCACGCGAGTCTCCCTCACAGCCGATTGCACTACAGAAGCCATGCCGGACAAGATGAACGAGACTTGTGATAGATACATACCGGTATTTACTTCCTGCTTTGAGCGACCGCGCGACACACAAACACAAGAGGGATCTGCCTGCACTAGTGATTTGAAACTTTGACACTCACAGCAGGATGTAAATACCGGTGTGTATCTATCACGAGTCTCATTCATCTTGTCCGGCGTGGCTTCCGTAGTGCAATCGGCTGTGAGGGAAATGTACTAAAAGACATCGTTTCGAGTAAACTCTGGATGTCGCCACTTTAGGACACTTGGATTGCAGCGGACGAGCAGTATGGAGGAATATTACAAAGTTTTTGTGTAGTTCTATGGACCTTTTCCTCTCGGTCGCCACTTATGCTCTTTATATGGATTATTCCTGCCGGAGGGTACCCCCGCGGGTCTCCAGTTGCACTTTGAGGAATAAGAAACTACACCGGAGATCTCATCAGCATGTGGGTGAGTCGATAATGACTGAATTTTGTTTTAGAGTGAACTATTCCTTTAAACCTGCCTTAACAATTAGCCTTCAGCACAGGGCATATGGGTTTGGTATCAATGTGTGAACACTATGGAGTTCCTCAGCAAACTACAGGGACCTGCAACACATGGCTGTGTCCAAAATCACCCACTCATTCACTGCTCCCTACTCACTACCAAGGAAGTTCTATATAGAGGACTATATGGTGAGCTTATCAATCAAATAAAAAAACTTTTGGGTACCACCAGGGTCATTTTTTTCCCTTCCAGCGCAATGCATGATGGTATATAATGCTTGGATGTATTGTGGCATACTTTGAGTCAACTATATAGGTTAAAATAATTTTCACTATTCATTTAGACAGCATTACAAAACGGCAAACAGATGGATGAGTGATTTCGGACACAGGCATGGATTCTACAGTAGAATGTCAGCATGGGTTGGAGGTGAAGATGTCTACCACCCACACTTACCCACCAACTATTTTGAACATTAGCTCTTATTCCCTTCTTAACAGCTTAGAAAGTCAATGCTAGCTTTGACAGTGCGTCCTGTGGACACATCCACTGCCATGGCCCGAATCTCTGTGTCACCAAACTGCATGAGCGTCTGGATCTCACGCCGTGGTGCCGTGCTTTCTGTTCCGCTCACATCCAAGCGAAGTGTCCCACACTTCCTGACGCCGGGTTCGCTGATGAATGCGGCGCTCTCCTTCTCCGAGCAGTATACGTGGATGACAATAACCTGCTGAGAGGGCTTGGCCGGTGTATAGCTCCGCTTTACCAACTCACCCAGTGCCACAGACTGATCGGCGGCAATGAAGGTGTCAAAGACATCGGTGCACCAGCGTGTGCCGTCCTTCACCAGCAGCTTTTCCGATGGGTGCTTGCCCTCCACGAAGCGATTGAGGACCCCCACCCCATATGTGAGGGGCGAGCGGCGAACTTTAATGATGCTGGGGTCCAGGCCAAACAGCACAGCACCTTTCAGAATGGTGAGGCCAACGTCGTGGGGTATGATGATGCGGCTACGGCCCTGGAGCATGTTCTGGACAGCTTGCTGCAGCAGGGGAGACTCAGCAAAACCTCCCACTAAGAACAGGAACTTAATGTTGCTGACCTCTGGCTTCTCAAACAGCTCAGCTAGAGAAGAAAAACAGAAGCTCAATGAAGAAGACAGCTGACTCTTACACATTCTATGAATTACTGAATGATGTCAATGCTGTCTGGCTTTAAATGAGTTATTTCATCACAGCATCATGGCTGCGCAGTGTTAAAGAAGCATGTTGTCACCACTAGTAGGCAGCTAATTCCACTGGGTGCACTTACTCATTAAAGGGTTATAATTCCAACTTGAATTGTAGAGTTCTGATAATACAGCAAAAAAGCAAGCATTGAGATGATCAGACACATTTCAGCTATCTGTTCAGGGTCTGGGCATTGCTGACAGTAATATTTCTGTTGCCTGTTATCGCGGAAAAAGATGCTTGGGATCATTTAGAAATTTTAATTATCAGTAAGTTTATTGTTCAGTGCAGTGGTGTTAAGTTGGACAATAAAGAATTATTGTTATCTACAAAAGGGGGGGGGGGGGGGGGCAGGCGAATAATTCAGGATGTTTTCTTATCAAATCCTACTGCACTGGTTTAATATTGGTACTTTCATCTCTTGCTTACATGTGACCGTCCTGACGATGGAAAGCCAAATAAGTCACAAACATGTTTTTCAACCTGAGCAACCACTTACAATCCAAGCAGAGCATAAGTAATGTGTCCTACTTTTCTCTGTATAAGCTATCAATAATGTATTAATGGTTTTAGGAGGAGACCAACCCTCTCCTTTAGAAAACTGAGCAACACAAAATAAAACATTAAACATTTTGTCTTTGTACTATTTTCAATTGAGTCAATGTAAAAAAGGATTAGCAAATTATCACATTCAGTTTAATTTGTGCTTTACAGTGTCCCAACCTTTTTTGGAATTGAGATTGTATTAATGTCAGCTTGACAAACACCATTTCATTTTCAGCTACAAGACTTACTTACACATGTGTGCATATGTGTATGTGTGCGTGTGTGTGTGTATGTACGTGTATGTGTGTGTGTGCGTGTGCATGTGCGTGTGTGTGTGTTGAGGTGTTGGGGAAATTATCAATGTAGCTTACTGAGATGTTGAATGATGTGGTCTATGGTGGGTTTGAAGAGGGAATTCATGGCATCAGGACTCATCCTCAGCATCCCCTGAGACGACCATTTAACAAAATCCACACTGGAGAGGAGAGAAAGAAGAGGGAGGAGGAGAGCAGAGAGGAGAGAAAATCACTTCCATGCAGAGTATTGAATCACATTTCACAAGTTCGGCTGCAACAACAAGTGATATGATCAAAACCAGAATTGGATATAATAGATAGATAATAAGATAATAATAGGAATACCTTTTAAATACCAATACAGGCCTATATCGCAATATAGCAATAGTTTGCCAAATCACACATAGCATGAAACTATACAATGAACTGTGGTTTGAATTACATCAGACAAAACTCTACACATAACTTGCATTATAATTTACTTAGAATCTTAGAATAACATTGTCACTCAATGCTTTAATCTTCAAAACTTTTTTAGTCCAGACAGAGCGTGTTTGTTACAAAGGGGATGAAATCCTCTAGATCTGACAACAAGGGCTATTCTCCACAAAGTGTCAGTGTCATTGTGCTTGGCCTTAAAAAATGCATTTATTATTTTTTGCGGGTAGAGAAAAAAGTGAAAACACAGCACTGACATAATATCATCCTATAAAGTGTTACAGGGAACATCTAAGCAGGCAGTTTGCGTCCACTCAAGGAGTGTAAGTCCAATATCCACTCGTAGTTATCTTTAAGTCTTCACCAGCACCTGAGAAAAATGTTCCAAAGACCACACTGTGTTCACCAGCTAGTCTCTTTTGGTCGAGGACAGGCAGTGTAAAATAGGACTGTGTGAGCTCTCTCACTGAAAACAGCTGCCCGAAGCTGCTGGAAACGATGGTGATAAGAGCAGAGCTTGTGGGCTAGAAAATGGGACCATATCTCTGAAAGATGCATAAAAACTGGAGATTTGGGTGTTGATTAAAATTCATCTCAACATGGAATACTAATTACATTACAAATTGTCTTTTGATAGAATCAATATATAACCAATATACAAATATTGTTTAGTGCAGCTTTAACAATCATTTCCATTTCTTCTCTGTGAACCAGTATCTCCTTTTCTATACAGCATGTAATGTATCGATTCATTACAGTGGACATACTGCTTGGATCAGCAACTCTATTCCCAAGAGGCAGAGACCAGATACAGCCTATGCTCTGTATGGACCACTGTCATCCATTATTTGTAGGCTATTTCCCTTAGTCCTGTCTCCTGAGGCCTACTAGAACATCTCTTGCCTCATGCTGTCTGTCTGTCAAATGATACATTCTCAGAGAATTTATTGTATCCATGTGCTTTGATCTCATGTGTGTGACTCATGGTCAGTGTGTGCATGGATGTAATGTGCACAGAAGTGTGTGATAATGTTACTTTTGGCTCATCCCAAGGCTTTCCAGCACAATGAGACAGACTGAGTATTTCCAGTTATGCATCAGAGGAGACTGGGGCCCACTGAGGGCTTCAATTTCAGCCACATTAATTTCTGAGAGAGAGGACCATTAAAAATTAGACTTCATGGTGGCTCCAGAAGTCAGTAGTTACAAGCCTGTGAGTCTGTCTGTGTGTGTGTCATCATGGCAAATTGTGGTCCTGAAGAAAACCTATTGTAGCTGGATCTAACACACATGGACAGATTTTGTCAACGTGATAGCTTCACTGCCATGACAGAAGTTAGAGGTGTGTAGTAGAGATCAGAATGAAGGCCAAGTTCCAAGATGGGTGTGGTCCAAACAAGGAGGATCACATTTATAGTTAATATCCTAAAAGGTTGGTTTTTCAGCATTGACACTATAACTAGCTGTGGCACTCAAGGTTTTTTGTTGTTGTTGTGTTTTTACATTCATTCAATTTGCAACAAGAAAGACACAGAAATGACACAGAGATGGAGTGATATGGGAGGATACAGGTTAACAATATAAAGGACTTGAAAGAAAGTAGCTGTGTGGAATTAATTTGGGTACAAAAGGTATTTGGGTCTTACTTCAAGGACCCGATCATAACTGGGATTATGATGATTATGATGTTCGTGGCGGTGGTGATAAAAGATAAAAGTGAAAGGATGGTCGGTAGAAATTATAGTGACAAACAAAGATAACAAAATATGGAGTTGTTCAAGAAATAAATAGAGATGTGGGTGTTTGTGTCAGTGACTTGTCTCTTTTGAGTGTGTATGTGTTTTCAAAAGTGTATGCAAGTCTATAGTCCTATTTGTGTTTATCTATGCAATACACATGAATGTGATTTAAGTTTGCTGTGGCATTAGTTAACCAGCAACTCAAGAGATTTTAAAAAGTTTGGAACACTTTCCGTACAGTGAGTGCATATGTCTGATTCTGTGAGTCACATTGTGGGTATCTTGTGTTATGTAATACTGTATGTATTCTGTGAATGACTTTGTATTGCATTAGTCTTGTGTTAGTGTTCATGGACATGTTGAAGATATGTTTGCATATTAGGGTCCAGAAATCATAATTGGTGCTGATGTTAATATCGTTTTCCCATGTATTTATTGGAAGAGGTCAGTTGAAGATAAAAGTTTGTATAATTTTGTCAGATGTTTGTTTATTTTATTAATACATTCTAATAAAGGTGGTGATTTAAGGTTGTTGTGGGACACCTTGCTTTTTACTTTGACTCCAAGTTTTAATTGAGTCTATTGTAGATATTGTCCCTCCCTAATACCAAAGGTCAGAGTAGACACTGATGACTTTGATGTTTCATTGAGTGATTTGTGTGGGCTTTGTAGGAAATAATAATAATAATAATAATAATAATAGGAATAATATATTTTCTAGCAGAGACTGATTTTGTGTGTTATGTTGTTTGTTGTGATGCCAGTGATGCTGTTATTTTGACGATTTGACGCAGCTAATGGTTCGATGAATAAGGCGAACAGTGATGGTGAAAGTGGACATCCCTGTTTGATTCCTCTGCCGAGTGCAGCGTTTTATGAGGTTAATTCCTTTGTGGTGACAGTTGCCATGGGTGTGCTGTAGAGAATTTTGATCCATTGAATGAATGATTTTCCAGAGCCGAACCTTTCTAGGGTTTTGTTGAGAAATGTCCAGTTTACTTTATCAAATGCTTTTTCTGCATCTAATGACAGGATAGCTGTATAATGGTTTTGTTACAGAGGGATATGATTATTGGATTGAAGAGGTGGTGTGTAGCATTTGACGAATATCTGCCTTTAATGAAGCCTGTCTGATCCGAATGAATGAGAGATGACATTATAGATTAAATTTGAGTTGCTGCTGTGCAGAGCCATGTGAAGACGTGTTTGAGCCCGGCTCTTCGGTAAACTATCAAAATTTCAAGAACAACGCTTTAACTTCAGTGCACATTTGACCTGGACTGAAGCAATTTCAGTTTCTGTTCGACTGGGAGGGTAAATAGCTGTTTGTCAGCGAACTACTTCCAAAAATGCCTAAAAATCAAAGCGCTCAGAACGTCAAAGCCCAAGAAGCTAATGACAACGCTAATGCTAGCGCGCAACAAGCAATACTAGCAGCCATCAGTAAACTCCGGGAGGAAGTTATGGAAAAAATTGTACTGTACTGTACAAGTACTGCGTCTGCCCACTCGGTCCAACTTCGCGGTCTACAGGACACCGTGGAAAAGATTAGCGCCACTGTGGAGGCTACAGCGAGTCAGGTAACGGAGTTGGAATCATCGGTGAGTGGCCAGTCCGATGCTATTAGCACCCTGGAGGCAGAGATGCTAGCAGTAAAGAGAGAGGTGTCTACTCTAAAGGAGCGGTGCGAGGACCTGGAGGCGAGGTCCCGCCGCTGCAATGTCCAAATCATGGGAGTGAAAGAGGGACGGGAGAACGGCGAAAGAATGTCCTACTTTGTAGCACGTCTGCTGAAAGAGACACTAGCCCTGGATAAACCACCGCTCTTGGACCGAGCGCACCGTAGTCTCCGCAGCAAGCCCACGGATGAGAACGCGCCACCTCGGGCGATAATTGCTCGATGCCATTATTTCGGGGAAAAAGAAGCTATTCTTAGCAAGGCAACGGAGCGCCATCCGATTACAACAGCGGCGGGTGACAAGATCTCGGTCCTCCCGGATTATACGCAGGCGGTGAGTAGGCAGCGGGCGGCTTTTACTCAAATAAGGGCGCTGCTGCGAAACTACGAGAACGTCCGTTACGGTCTTCTGTTCCTGGCCACACTGAGGATTACCACCCCGAACGCGCAAGAGGTTCGCTTCAAGGACCCGGGACAGGCTAAAGACTTCATAGTGCAAAACCTGACACCGAATATGGACTAGACATATAAAAGATATGATGGCACGGTCGACACGAATTGTGACTGGACTGGTAAAACCACTTGCAAGTACGTTTTAATGGAAGAAAAAAAAAAATTTAAAAAAATGAGTGGACGGTTGCGCACATAGCCTACTGTATAACATGACTGTGCCGGTATGTTGAAATTTATTCTTAGAGAACAAGTGCACTGCTAAACCTGTGGGGTGAGAGGCACCCTCTTTTTCCTTCTCCCATTCTCAGTTTTGGGTCAAATTGTGAACAAATCAAACTGCATTATCAATGTTAACATATGGGTATTATGCTCCCGTTTGAGCTAGGTTGTCATGGTAAGCTCATTCACTTTAAGTTTTAAGGCAGTTGAACCAGATTTGGACTTGGACTAGGATTAGACCTGGTAATTTTTATTTATTTATTATCTTTTTTTTTGGTTTGGTTTTATATCTGAGGCCACTGTTCATGGCATTTGAGGTTCCGAATATGTTGTTTGAGGTTAGAATGTTAGATGATCGTATTGCACACCTTTTTATGTTTGTTTGTCTTTTTATGTTTTGCTTTCCCTGTACACTTTCTTCACTGGGTCATGTATACTGTGCTGGGTTTTGTATTTTTCTCAAGTATGTGTTGCAGGATGATGGCTGTATGGGTGTCTGGGTCGCAACAGATCAAAGGGCATACAGAAGGGCAGAAGTTTGGGCTCATCAGCAACATCGAATAGGTCATTCTCACTATGGCTGCGAGTGGTAACAAGGTATCTGGGGTTGGGGTCAGAGTGGTGAGCTGGAATGTTCGAGGGCTTAACCATCCAATTAAACGTAATAAGGTGTTCCTTCATTTAAATAAATTAAAGGGCGACATAGTGTACTTTCAGGAAACACACTTATTGAAACAGGATCAGAACAGAATTAAAAGAGCAGGTTTCACACAAATGTATCACTCCTCTTTTAACTGTAAAGCTAGGGGTGTGGCGATACTTTTACACAGATCAATACAATTCAAGAAGCTTAATACAATTCAAGACAAAGACGGACGTTATGTAATTATACAAAGGGCTCTAGGTAACACACCTGTAATACTGGCAAATATTTATGCCCCTAACTGGGATAATAGAAAGTTCTTTCAAAATATATTTTCACTCCTTCCTGACCTTGACAGGTACAATCTAATACTTGGGGGGGACTTCAATTGTGTTCTGCATCCAACACTAGACCGCTCTCACCCAAGTCACAATACTGGCACTCCGTTAAATAACTCTGCCCAGTGTATTAACACATTTCTGCAGACCTATGGGATGGTGGATCCTTGGAGATTTAAACACCCGACATCAAAACAGTTCTCTTTTTTTTCCCCACCACATCAATCGTTTTCCAGAATAGAATACTTTCTATTAGACCTTAGACTTCTCCCCTTCATAATTTCGACAGACTACGAAACAAGAGTAATATCAGACCACAGTCCTGTAATCTTAAATCTTAGATTACCAGACATGGCCCCTCCCAGGCCACTATGACGGCTCAACACAAGACTTTTGGCATATGAGGAATTTGTGCAGTTCATCAACACACAAATTGATTTTTTTCTTGAGACAAACAGTTCCCCTGATATAACTTACACCCTTCTATGGGAATCATTTAAGGCCTTCATAAGGGGGAAAATAATTTCCTATAGTGCGAGTCGCTCTAAGAGAAAATTTAAACCCTTATCAGACATTAGTGACAGACTGAAATCAATTGATCAGTGTCAATCAGTCTTGCCATCTGCAGATCTTTTGAAGGAAAGATCATTACTTCAAGCTGAATATGACCTCTTGATGAATGAAAGGGCCACAGACATGCATTTGAAATCACGACAGCAATACTTTGAGCATGGAGAAAGGGCCAGTAAGATGTTAAGTCATCAGCTGAAACAAATGGCTGCAGCAAATCACATATCAGCGGTTAAGGATAAAGATGGTAACATTGTCACAGATCAACTGGGAATTAATAACCAATTTAAGGCATTTTATGAGGAGTTATATACCTCTGAACAGTGTGAAGAAGGGCTAGTAGAAGATTTCTTTAGGAGGATCAGGGTTCCTAGGTTAGAGGATGCCAACAGAGACAGTATAGAGAGTGGAGTACAGCTAATGGAAATAGAAGAGGCAGTCAGGAAAATGAAGTCTGGGAAAACCCCAGGGCCGGATGGATTTCCAATAGAATTCTATCGAACTTTCTCACTGAAACTCCTCCCTTTCTTATGTAAAGTTTATGACGAAGCCTTCAGGGTCAAGTCCCTACCTCCAACAATGACACAAGCTACCATCTCAGTGCTTCTCAATAGTAGAGACCCACTGCGATGCGAATCTTATCGTCCAGTGAGCTTGCTTTGCTGTGACTATAAAATACTAACTAGAGTATTAGCAGACAGATTGGAGCGAGTGCTAGACAAAATCATTCACTCTGATCAAACAGGGTTTATAAGGGGTAGACAGCTATACAGTAATCTTCGCCTGGTACACAGTGTAATGTATCTTCCTGGTAGTAATAATGTCCCTGAGGTTATTATTGCATTGGACGCTCATAAAGCATTCGACAGAATTGAGCATAAATATTTGCTTTTGGCCCTAAAAAATTTTGGATTTGGACCTTCGTTATGTTCTTGGGTGAATCTGTTGTACACTTGCCCACAGGCTGCAGTCAGGACTAACAATAATATGTCAAAATATTTCTCGTTATTTAGAGGGACTAGACAGGGGTGTCCCCTGTCCCCTCTACTCTTTGATGTTGCCATTGAGCCCTTGGCTGTTTCACTGAAATGTGACAGCACTTGGAGTGGAATTAGTAGAGGAGGACACATACACAAACTTTCATTGTATGCCGATGACCTCCTTCTTTTTTTGTCTGACCCCAGAAACTCCATCTCAAGTGCTCTGAAAACCATCACCGATTTCGGATTAATTTCAGGATACAAAATAAATATGGCAAAAAGCTTAATCTTTCCAGTCAATGATAAAGCTAGTCAAATGCAATTGGAGACTTATCCATTTAAGTTAGGTAAAGACAAATTTACCTATTTGGGAGTGTCGGTGACCAAACATTATAGGGACCTGTTTAAACATAATTTCAAACCAGCTCTAATACAGGCAAAAAAAGACATGGAACGATGGTCAACACTTCCTCTGTCAATGGCTGGACGCATAAATTCAGTAAAGATGGTAATAATGCCAAAATTCTTATTTCTCTTCCAAACCATTCCACTATTCATAGCAAAGTCATTTTTTAAAAAACTGGATAGGGCTACTTCATTGTATATTTGGAATAAGAAGATACCACGTATCAGAAAGGAGTTCTTGGAAAGATGGAAGGAGGAAGGAGGGTTGGCCATGCCAAATTACATGCGTTACTACTGGGCAGCTAATACTTCTAAGTTGAACATTTTGATGCGGCCTTCTGAGGGGGAACAAATGCCCCTTTGGGCACTTATGGAACAGTGTTCCTACAGCCCCATAGCACTGAGCTTCCTTAATCTGTGCTCCACTGCCAATGAGTAAGAGACCGCTTGGGCACAACCCAGTGACACAGGGATCGCTTAAGATATGGAAACAGTTAAGAATCCATTTTGGGTGCAAACAGGGCCTCCCTTTAGCTCCCATCTCGGCAAACGCCCTCTTCACACCATCTCTTAATGACACGACTTTTCAGCTCTGGACTAGAAAAGGGGTAGGCTCGGTCAGGGATTTCTTCAGAGAAGGCAACTTCGTGTCATTTCAGCAGTTAAGGGCAAAACTCAATATTCCACAATCACATTTTTTCAGATACCTACAGGTCCGAAGTGTTATCAAAAAACATTTTTCTCCTTCTCTTCAAAATCTACAGAGCAGCTGGTTAGAAGAATGCTTGAAGGTTGATCCTTTGTGTTTGTCTGCTATATATGAGCTGGTGCAGGGGGCAGCAACCCCCTCTTTGGACCATATTAAACAGCAGTGGGAGGCAGAACTAGGCTTTGGTCTTTCTGTAACAGAATGGAGGAGGGCAGTTGGCTGGGTGCATAACTCATCTATTTGTATCAGGCATGGACTCCTCCAATTTAAAGTACTACACAGACTCCACCTATCAAATAGCAGGCTTGCCAAAATGTTTCCAGGAACCAGTGAAAACTGCCCTAGGTGTAAATGTGACCCGGGCACCCTTAGCCATATGTTTTGGGCCTGCCCAAGACTGAAAGACTTTTGGGAAGGGGTTTTTAACACCATCACGGCAGTGTGGGAAATAAAAATTCAACCAAACCCTGTCACAGCCTTATTTGGTGTGGTGCCACTGGACTACAGGATTTCAGCCACCCATGCCACAGCAGTGGCCTTCGCTACACTTCTGGCACGGCGGAGTATCCTGCTTAAATGGAAAAAGACAGTACCCCCTTCCCATAAGCGATGAGTGATGGACATGGTGGCTCATCTCAAGGTGGAACAACTAAGATATATAACTCAAGGCTCGGAAAGAAAGTTCAGAAAGTTTTGGCAGCCATTTCTACTGTATGCTGAGAAACTCCCTGTTGAGTAAATAATTACAATGGCCCTGTGTTTTTTATTTATTTATTTATTTTTTTATGTAGCTATTTTGCATTATTTATGCAGCTATTTTTGTAATTTATGTATTTATTTATTTTATTTATTATTATTATTTTAATTCAATTTTATTTATTTATTTTCATTATCTTTATTTTCATTATCTTTACAACTTTTATTGACGTGTGTGTGCAAAGCATTGAAGTTGTTGAATGTTTTCATACTGTGTGTATGTGAAAAATCCAATAAAAATATTCAAATATAAATATATATAAATTGGAGTTGCTAATGTTTTACTGATGATTTTGGTATCTGTATTGATTAATGAAAGCTTGTGCGGAGGGTTGGCTCTTTTTTGGCTTCAGTGGGGTGTCTACAGTGTCAGCCCAGTGTTTGTTGAATGGTGATTTTGCCCAGAAAATGTTTATATAGTTTTTTTCTTTGTCATTTTCATATAATTAACATGAATATGCTCTGACGATATTATTTATGGTTTGGGGGTCCTGAGTGATATTCCCTGCTGAGTCTTTAATTGTGGATGTGATTAATTTTTCTTTGTTGCATTTGAGTTGGTTTGCTGAGTATCTGCCAGATCTATTGTTATGTGGTTATGTGTGGTTATAGCATAGTCTTGGCAGCATTGTGTTTTTCTTGTTAGTAATGTTGTGAAGATGGAATCTGGTTTCTCTGATTTCTCTCTGAGTTTGTTCTGTGGAGTTGACTGCGTATGA